>NC_060952.1:30324399-30388677 GCF_022045245.1 Lucilia cuprina
TCATCTGTACTCTAAATATTGTTCCTTTTTTAAACACTTTTAGAATCTTTAGAAATTTTTTTTAGATAGAAGTGATTTTAGCGATGATTGGGCTTCATTCGACCCTAGTCCCATACAAAGTCAACAGCATTTTGCTCATTCAACTGGGGTCATCCTAATGTAATGGGCTTGTTATATATAACTAATTGACAAAGTTATAGACATTGATACAACACGGAGTATGATTTGTTCATTGTTTATAATAAACAAATTTAGAAAAAACTGTGAAGAGTGTATAAAAAATTCGTCTTATACTAACATAATAATCACACTTGTTATTGTTATTTATTTACTCATCCTAAATAGAGCTTATTAATTTAATACATAAAAATGAATGAACTGCGAGGGCGTTGTGGGAAATTCATGAGTAATGTTAATGTGAAACAAACTTTTCAAACAATATCTGGTTCAAAACAAATTATAATTCTAATATGTTTTTTTCTAAATAATGGAAAATAAGAATAAATTTGACGAATATCTTTTAATAAGAGTAAAAAAAATGTAGTGATTAACTTAAGAAATCACTCACGTAACTTTGTCACGATCTGTCTGTGCATCACTAATATACCCCACAAGCATAACTGACTCAAGCGATATTAATAACCTAAGATCGTTGTTATATGGGCACAGATAGATAGATAGATAGATAGATAGATAGATAGATAGATAGATAGATAGATAGATAGATAGATAGATAGATAGATAGATAGATAGATAGATAGATAGATAGATAGATAGATAGATAGATAGATAGATAGATAGATAGATAGATAGATAGATAGATAGATAGATAGATAGATAGATAGATATATATATATATATAGATAGATAGATAGATAGATAGATAGATAGATAGATAGATAGATAGATAGATAGATAGATAGATAGATAGATAGATAGATAGATAGATAGATAGATAGATAGATAGAAAGATAGATAGATAGATAGATAGATAGATAGATAGATAGATAGATAGATAGATAGATAGATAGATAGATAGATAGATAGATAGATAGATATATAGATAGATAGATAGATAGATAGATAGATAGATAGATAGATAGATATATATATATATAGATATATAAATAGGTAGATAGGTCCTTTTATATATTGTTACTCTTTTCTGCAATTTAATTTATAAAATAATCAAAAAGTTTTATTTCTTTAAAAACTTAAATATTTCGATTTAAAAAATTTTGCTTAAAATTCCAACAATTTAATATACCAAAATTAAATATAACTATAAAGTTATTACTTATATTGATTAAA
Source organism: Lucilia cuprina (assembly GCF_022045245.1). NCBI lineage: Eukaryota > Metazoa > Arthropoda > Insecta > Diptera > Calliphoridae > Lucilia > Lucilia cuprina. The sequence continues at coordinate 30,325,711 of NC_060952.1, forward strand.
TAAATAACTTGATAAAATTTCATTTAAGGCTTCTTCAACTCATTCTAACAATAATCAAATGACCATAAAATATTTATCAATTTAAAATATCATCATAGGAATACAGATAAATCTGTATGTGCATATGAACACATATACAAACTTAACAATATATAAACTATATATAGACATAAAAACAAATTGTTGCAAGTCCAATTTCAAATGGAATTGACAATTAATTGTCTGCCATCTAAGCATAAATGTACGAATTTACACATTTATCAGACAACAATCAATTCATAAAAAAATATAATATTTGAGATGAGCAAGTGAGTTAGAAAAGGTGTAAGGTGTGTTCTATTAAATCTGATAAAATTTTGATGAAAAACTATATTTAAGGAGTTACAACCGATTTAAGAGTGCAGTGTGCAGATATCTGTAATTAACATCTCTTTTCTATTGATCTTCTTATAGAATTTATCTTTATCCTTACTTATTGTATCAGAACTTTAAAGATTTTCAATGTGATCACCGGATTTTGTGTTATCGTATTATAGAGTAATTTTCTCGAATTTTATGATCATGTCCTTTTGGTACTGATATTTTGCGCTTTAAGTTTCATAGGTCACTTGCCCAACTTTGTTATTTAAATATTGATACAACTATCAGAACTACATATAAAATCTGAGTTTGAGTTTCAAATACAAGAATTGCGATGAACAATTACAATACGTTTTTGTATATTTGAAGTATATTTATTAACCAATATATATATAAAGATACACAAATACATACGTATGTATGTACTACCTATATAACTGCATAAAATGACAATAAATCACAAAATTGAAATACATAGTAACAATTGAATGAATGGACATATATATGTATGTATGTATGTTGAGTGTCACCAAAATAGATACAGACATTATTAAATTGAAATTTGTAACAATATATATAAAAAAATATAAACATACAATTCAATAACGTAGGGTGAAGTGTTAAGGTACTTTAAATAATTACTGCAATTTGCGATTCCGGATTTTCCACTACCGAAAAAATTGGGCCTTTACTACTTACCAAATATGCTTACATGTAATTAGAAAAAGAAGTAATTGTAAATATCATAAAAAAACTTATACATCTACTATAGCTTTAATGGCAAGAGGACTAATGAATTAGTAAGTTTTTGTATAATACATTATTAGTATGACCTTATTAGACTACTTCTAGGTAATCCAGGCAATATGTAGTAGTTATTGAAAGTATGTTGTTAGGTATGTTATTACAATTACAAAAATTATATTTATTAAAATCGATTTACAAGTTATAACTGGTCAAACTGGTCGGAAATATACCAGAAATTGTTCCTCAATCAAAATACAATTTTAAAAAAAGTATCAAAATGACTCCCATATAGAATATTACGACAAAAATAAAAAATGCTTTAGAAACGTACCGGATAATAAATGTCTGTTGCTGTAAATTTAAGGAAGAAAATCTGCGTTTTAATTTTTTTCATTTTGTGATCCTGTGTCCTTTTAAAAGGACTTCAAGATTTTAATTTCATATCTGATGTCAAGCCAACAAGAAGAGTTGGAAATTATTTTGTATTATTTTTATTTTATACCGTTAGGATGAAATTCTGTCGAAAATGTCCTTTAAAATAATTATCCTTAAAACCAATTTAAATTTTCAATATTATTTTTTTAAAAAAAAATTTGAAAGGTATTTTTTACATCTTTTGATCCTGTGAATCTACAAATCCAAAACGTCATCTGCTGTCAAAATTTCATAATTCTAGGATTAACCGTTTGAGCTGTGCGATGATGAATCGGTAAGTCAGTAACGCCAATAGATTCACCCCTATCGCCAATCATCATTTCACATGAAATATATTCCCTTTTCACTTTTTTCGTTCACCAACTTTTTGTCGTGAATAAAATTCCCCTATTGTGAAATTTGTTGTTGGATTTTTTTAAACATTGAACAGCTGTTCCATACAAAATCAACTATTGTGAATGAATTGTTTATAACAAGTTCACGATAGCAATTTTCCCTTAGAGGGAAATGAAAATTTCATTTAAAGTGAAATAATTCATAAAATCATAATAAAGTTATTGATGGTTTATTGTAGGAATTTTGTATAGAGAATGTGCATAATAAACCTAAAATAAGCGATTAATATCTTTATTTCCGTAGTTTTTGGAATTAAGTTAAATTTAAATGAAATTTTTTTGTTTAAATAAATTTTGAATTTATCCCCAACTAAATGACTTAATCTCTTATATTTACACAAAAATATACAAAATATAAAATGAGTATGATAATTGCTGTTAAAAGCCACAAATTGATATAGACATTTGCAGAGTTGCCAGATGAGAAAAAGAACATTTTCTACAATTTCAAATTAAATAAATATTAAATAAATATAAATCAATAAAAATTGTAGTTAAAAGAAGAATTCAAAATTTTATTTAATGCTCTGGGAATAAAATAGTCTAACCATTGATATTTCTTCAATTTAATCTCCCGATGTTGTAAGGGTTTATCGTAGTGTCGTAATTTTTATACCCTTCACCTTCGTGAGAAGGGTATGTATAAGTTTGTCATTCCGTTTGTAATTTCTATAATATAATTTTCCTTATAGATCCTTATAGATAGCGGGGTCGATTAAGCCATGTCCGTCTGTCTGTCTGTTGAAATCAATTTTCTGAAGACTCCAGATATCTTCAAGATCCAAATCTTCAATAATTCTGTCAGACATGCTTTCGAGATGTTTCCTATTGAAAATAAGTAAAATCGGTCCATAAATAACTGAGATATGGGTAAAAATCTGAAATTATAAATAAAAGCATAAAACAACAACAAGGAGATAAAGCAGTAATCTGTTGGTAATACAGCTCATATTTATTTGAGGGTGGTAATACAGTTTTACGGTGGTAGTACATTACAACGGTTAATATTCCTTTCTGCTACAGTTTATATTTGTTTGTGAGTATGTAGGTGTGACATGTGTGCAGAGATACAAAATAAATAAAAACTGTTTTTTAAAACATATTTGGTGAAGGCTATATAAGATAAGATATAGAAATCTGACTTGTTTTATGATTGATTTGTTTTTGTTTAAAAAAAGTTTATTTGAACATTTTTTACAACGCTACAACGATACGACATGAACTGAACAACATGTGAACTGAACAACTATATTTCCATTACTGTTCGGTGCTTTTATATGTATAATACGAATCTTAAAGTTGTATCGAAATTGTGGTTTAAATTTCAAAAATTTTTGTTACAATTGGTTGAGAGTAAATTTTGTTTGATTTTCAAATTTCCATCCCTGACTTTCAGAGGAAAAATTTGAACACAATGACTATAATGATTAAAAGCATAAACATGAAATAAACTTTAAATGAATATGGATTTAAAATGTTTAGATTGAATAAATTATATTGTCACATGCGTAAGTTCGCCAAACAAACATAAATAAATTAAAACATGCGACCAATGAACCAGCAATCAGTTATGTTGTTGTCTGTTGGTAAATGGATTATGATTATGTTGTCATAAGTCAGCAAAATGAAAAAAGGAAAACATGAAAAATCATTTGGCCCCAAACAATTAAAATACCCTTAACACGATCACACCAAACGTATGTATGTTACTTTGATCCGTATGACAAAAAATTATAATAAAAGTTGTATAATTTATATATTTTGGATTTACACGATTGGTTTAAATCACTGACATAGTAAGATGAAAACAGCTGTTTTTTACCATTTCTCTCAATGTTTGATGATTTCATTACATTTTGCGTTTACACAAAATTTTGACAGCTCCTATTACCTATGTGCTCGTGTGAAGGGGGCTTTATTATGTATATAAATATTTTTACAATTTTCCCTTTTAAAAGCTCTAAAACACAATTTCATAAAGTTTTTAATTGTTTAAATAATAAATAAATGATGCTGAATATAATTTGCTTTGGTTGCATGAATAAATGAATGACTGACTGACGAACGGACTGCTGGTTGGTTGACTGTATCCTCACAGTAGTCAGACATAATTTAAAAATAAAAAATATATTTATGTATTAAAGTTTTTTATGAAAAAAATTATGAAATTTTCTTGTTTTATATTGCCAAAGGTAACATAGAGAAGCAACAATATGCAACAGAGTTAAATACGACACATAAACATTCAACGCCTGCAGCTTACAGTGCCAATTGCAACAATTTTCGTATATCCCAATTGTTTTAAAATGGATTAGTGGCAATCTTTTCGATAGTATTAACTGAAATATATTTTTGAATTGGTACATTATTATTTTTGGACATCTTTCCTATGAGAGGACTGTGCTATAATCATCACTTCTTCAGGTCTTTTTCTGTACTTCCACTACTTCTTTTTAGCTTCTTTAAAAGTTCTTTTTTTTAGCTGGATCATATTTTATGATCGAAAGGCTAATACTTTAATTATATTAATCGATAGTCTATAGTTCGATATTAACTTTCCGAACTGCAGGCATATGTCTGCTAACAGCTTTATTAAAGCAAAGTAAAATAGATTATAATATCTCCTACTATCCTTCAATTACACACACATGCACAATAACATACATATGTATACCCTAACATTGTTACAAAAATACCAAATCAAAAACAGTAAAACTGGCAGACAGTCGTTCTAACGGTCAAACTTATCGACTGATGGTAGGTGAAAAACTCACATGTCTATATCTACATAACATACATAATCTACACATATGCAGACAAATCATATACACCTTAGTCTTTTTCTGCATGTCGAAGGACCTCATACTCATTATTATGCTTTCTCTTATTCCCAGTCGAAAATCGCCCTTTTTAACAACAATAACAGTCTGTTTCATATTCCCCAACTTCCTTAACATACAATACAAACACACTTTTATAATTTTAAGATGAACATTGTATACATTCGGTCGGTCGGTCTGTCTGTCGTTCGGTTGATCTCCCTATATGGTAGCTGTATGATGTCTAGAATTGGCGTTTGTTGTTTGATTGTAAAATACAACTACAATAAACGTGATGATTATTGCGTTTATGAGTCGGACAGAAAATTTTAAATTGTAACAACTTTATTTCATTGTTAACGGTGTTATAACTGTATAAAGAGGGGAGAAAAATACAGAGACGTGGATGAAGAATTCAAATTGCATTGTCAAAAATGCATGTTAATGTTAGGGCAGATGTTATATTACGTGAGGAATTCATTTAATCTCACAGACTCCCATGTCATATCTTTATTACCATTGGTTTTAGTATGACTCCTTCATAATCGAAAGAATTTCGTAGTATCCCACATTTCGCGATTCTTTATTCACGTCGTAAATGCCCCTACCCAGACAAGACTATACACAAGACTAAAGATGAGACAATAGACTAGACTATAAAGTAGACTACATACTAGACTAAAGTTTAGACTATAGAACAGTCTAAGGACTAAGTAGAATATATATATGTACTATAGACGAGACTATACACCAGACTATATACTAGACTATATACTAGACTGCAGACTAGATTATAGACCAGCCTGTATTCTAGACTATAGATTAGACTATAGACTCGTAGACTGGACTATAGACTAGACTAAGACTGGACTATTAACTGAACTATATACCAGACGGACAGACTTGACTATAAACCAGACTATAAACTAGACTATAAACTAGACTATATACTTGCTATATATCAGACAATAGACCAGTCTATAGAGTAGACTATATACTAGACTATAGAATGGACTACAGACTAGACTGACAGACTTTAGACCAGACTGTAGACTTGACTATAAAGCAGACCATAAACTAGACTATATACTTGACTATATACTAGACTATAGACCAGCCTATAAACTAGACTATAGTTTAAAATATAGACTAGACAATATCTTAGAATGTAGACTATATACTAGAATATAGACTATAGAATGGACTAAAGTTCAGACTATAGACCAGACTAAGGACTAGAATATATATACTATACTATAGATCAGGCTATACACTAGACTATATACTATAGACTAGATTAAAAACAAGCGAATAAAATTTGAATATAAATCAAAGAAACAGAAACAAACATATATGTATATACTTTTGCATGACTGAGGTAAATTAAATCTGAATCTGCCCAAAATTTCCTAAAACCATGTCTTAAAGTAAAAAAAGTCCGTTATTTAGATTCGACTTATCTCAATCCGTAAAAAAATATACTCTGATATTATTGGTTGTCAGGAATTTTAGCGATACTAGTATTTATAAGTCTACATTTTTAGATAATTTTCAGATTTAAAACCTTACTCGAGAATCTAGATATTTGGGGAGTAGATGAATAAATACACCGATATTATAAAATCCCCCATCAATTGACGATGACTACGTAACCAAATCTCAGTTTGTTGATTTTCACAATTTTATCCATTTGACCTTTAAAGTCTGAATCCCCAATTATGTTTGCAACAAAAATTGTGCTCATACAATACCATAGAAACTGCTACTTCCAAGTACTTACTACTGCTGTATGCAGCATACGCTTGCGGGCAATTAACTTCCACGTTGTATTTCATATGTTTTTTTTTTGTGATTCACACTTTTTTTATTTTCAACTGTAAATTGTTATAAATTGAAATTGTTCTACCAGCAGTGAGTGCAGCAGCTAACAAAGCAGTTAACAGCGAATGCTAACTTGAAAATTCAGAGGACTTTATAAGTCTACTGCAGTGGAGTAAAGTAGTAAAAATGACAGACATATTATGTATGTATTTCATACTGTTGCATGGTGTATTTTTGTTAATGTTTGTTTGTATGAATAACATCGATTCATTTAGCATTGTTTACCACAAGTGATTAATAGGAAAATGCGTTTATATCTCTTTTATAGTTTGTGCCATTGATGGCAACAAAAAAAGTAGATGGACGAGTAAAAACGTTTCTGTTTTATATGTGTTTGGCTGAGGGTGTCTCACTATATGTATGTATGTTCAATATATATTTAAATTTACGTGCACGTCTGAGTGGGAGTGGAATCGATTTGAATTCAATGAAATTGTATTGAATTGCTAGTCGTTTGGTTGGTTAGTTGAGCTCGCTGGCTTCGTTCGTTCTTTTATTGTATGGCATATGTCAAATAGGTATACGTTCAATTGTTGTAGTGTGTATGTAGATACGAATACAATAAACGTTTCCCAATTGCATTCACCAAATGATTTGTCATTTTTTTTAATTATCAGAATCATTTTACAGATGTGTTTTATACGTACGTTTGTTTGTATTTTTAAAAAGTTATGTTAAATGGGGGAAAAATGTCCACATGGACAACCATATGAGATACTCTGCACCAGTCACAATGTTAAAAAAGTGAATTATTTTTAAAACAATAAAGCAGTTTCTTTTTTAAACTTAATTACGGAACATTTTTAAATATTGTTGCCAAAAAAAGAGATTTTCTACAAAAGTGCTCATGGGAGAGTAAGGGTAAATATGGACCTATACTTAAAAATGTTGGTATAGGTAATTACGTCCACTTCAAAGTTGTTTATGTAGAATCTAATCGTGTTATTGTGTATATGGGCGAATTTTGAACTTCAAGTCATTTTCTGAAGGGGAGTTTGTATGATGGCTAGGGTCGAATAAGGCCCGCTCATTTCAAAAATCGTTTGTGTCATTAAAAGTTGTATAAAACAAAGTTTTGCCAGTTTTTGTTGACATAATAGAACATTTAACGTTCTTATTTTTGGGTTACGGGGGCTAGGTGAAATGATGGACCGATTTCAATCATTTTCAGTAGTGTTCGTCCTTGGACCAAAGGAAGAGTATGTGCCAAATTTCATCAATTATTATTTTGAAAATTGCGACCAGTAGCGTGCGCACAATGTTTACAAGGACACACAGATAGACAGACAGACAGACAGACAGTCATATGAATGGACGGACGACAGGCATAGATAAGTCATCTCAGAAAATGATTCTGGGTAGATTGGTTAGTCTAGGACCAATAAAAATGATAAATAAAATGGTTCTTGTTTTACCACTGACTAAACCGCGTTATCCAATTTCGAATAAAAATTCGTACTAGTTCTTTTATGAATCTTATAAACATAAACATTAAAATTTGTTTGCAAAATTTTTCAAAACTAAAAAATTTTTTCTTATATTTACTTTTATGTGTCTTCAGAATCACAAAATTCTCGGGGAATAACTTTAATAACTCAATACTTTTTTAACCAATTTTGAGTTTTTCTATCTTTTTAGAAAGACAATTTTATAGACATTACGATTTTGCTATAAAATGGTGCAATATTAATACCTAAAGCCTCATTTTGTGAAAAAAAAAACTTCAAAAGTGGCGGTGATGCTCGGGTTCTTACCCTGAAAACAATTAAATAATATTTTTCAGTCTAGCAGTTGACGTAAAAATACAATATAATTTCACTATTAGATATTGATCCTAGAGCCTGTTGATCGAAAAGCCTATTTTTGATCTACCCTAATATATATCCTTACTTTTTTTTCATGATGGGTAAAATGTTATCTCTTTACGGAAATTTTTACAAAACAAAGGTACTAAACTAATTTAATGTTTTTCAAGTAATGCTATCTTTTAATTAGATCCAATAATTAGAAAGCCTTAATATTATTTTCAACAAGTTTTTCTTTGGGGCTAATAAAATAACAATGAGTATATATATGCAACAAAGAAAGAAGTAATATTACAAAGCAATTAACATAATACACACAAAACTATATATATATATAAAACATAAACCCCAGTCTTGAAAAAAATAGTTTAGTTTAACAAAATGTCAGGAAATAACGGACGCATTATATTAATAGCTTTACTTTGTACATTTAAAACAACAATTTTAGCGGAAAGTAGCAACACTATTGTGGATTTAATTAATGATATAAACGAAAATTCAAAAATAAATCTTAATGTTTTAATAAATCTAAAGGAAAATGGAAAAAGTAGCCAAACAATTACTGAAATTGCTAAACTTATACATGTACCAAGGATAATTATCAATAGTGTTAAATATAAAAACGATTTGCTGCAAGATATTAAACCTTTATATGAAAACTATAATAGTGAATGTTTAGCTATAGTTTGGCTAAGTGAAAGTCATGAAAATAACACTTTTGAGTTATTGGATCGTTTATTGTGGAAAAGAAATTTTAAGGATATATTAATGATATATGAAGAGAAAACACAATTATTAAATTTGCAGCTAAAACGTATATTTCAAAAATGCTGGATCAATGGTTTTATATCGGTACTATTGTGGACGCAACAACAACTTTACACCTATCATCCTTATCATAATGTAAAAGTGCTAAAACTCAATAGTGTCGTAGAATTCTGGGATAAATCGCACTTGAAAAATTTACAACATTATTCATGCCGTATACCGTTTTTCAACTTTCCCAATCAGTGCTTTTCTTATACAAATCGTCAAGGTGAATTGGTTCGTACCGGTTACTTATACAAATGGATACAATTGTATCTGCAACACTATAATGCTTCCATACAACATTACAACATAGATTTGTGGTCTAGAAATATAAGTCAGAAGGATATAAAAAAACTTCCAAAAACGGGCTTCTGTTTCTTACCAATTCATTTTGCAATGTCTATTCAAATATATGATAGAAGCAATGTTTTGCATTTGAGTAAAATAACTTTAATGGTACCCAATGCTAAAGAGGTATCTCCTAGTTTATATCTTGTATTGCCTTTAAAACGTTGTATAGGCTTGATAATTATTGCAAGTGCAATTATGATATTCGTTCTAATATATTTTATGGAATGTACGACAAATAAAGTAAAAGATATAAGCAAATCAGCTCTCTTAGCTTTTAGTATAATCTTGTTAATTTTTACCGGATTTGGAAAACAAAAATCGTTAAAACATTTCCTTTTTCACTTACTGTTTCTATTTACGGGTATATTTCTCACCAACTATTATAGTTCTACTTTATTTAGTCTGTTAACCTCTAAGGTATATGAGCCAGAACTAAGAACTTTTCAAGATATTGGTCGTACACGTTTGACTGTATTGGAACATACGGCGGATGTAGATTTAATCCGTGAAATAAATATACCACAATCAATAAAGCAACGTATACGCACGGGTAATAATGCTGAATTATATAGTAAACGTAAAAAACTCAATATGACCTACATGTATAAAGTTCATGATGAATTTGGGGATTATTTACTATTTCAGCAACAATATCTAAAACGTCCAATTGCCCGTAAACTAGATGAGGCATTATATTTTCGTCCTCTTCATGTGACCGTACCACATCGTTCTCCTTTAATTGATCATTTTAACACATATTTATTGCGTATATTTGAAAGTGGTTTGGTGCAAAAGTTTCGTATGGATGCTAAATGGGATGGTGTATTAAGCGGTAATATAGAAATTCTATTCGATCCAGTTTTGGATAAACCCTTAAGTTTAATGTATTTATATTATGGTTTTGTAATTTGGATTTGTGGTTTGATGTGTGCTCTAGTTATATTTGTTATTGAATTACAGATATTTTACTTTAAATATCGTAGACCAAGTCCAAAGTGGATTAATGAAATAAAAGAATTTAAGTTAAAAATATAATTAAAAAAATGTCTATACATATTTCAAGTTTACAGAAGTTTAAATATTTTATGCACTTTTTTTCATTATTTACAAAATTTAAAAATTAATTTGAAAATCTATTAATACAACAAAACTTTGTAATTTTATTTAAATTATTTGTGTCTAATAAAATTATTTTTTTATATGTAATTATTAATTTATTTAATGCTACATAATAATAAATATAACAAGTAGGAAAGTATAGTCGGGCATGGCCGACTATATAATACCCTACTACTCATGGTGTAAAATTTTTAAATTTTTTATTTTTCATAAAGAAACTTTTATGTTGAATTTTACCTTAATTCCAAAGTATTTAAACAATTTATTGATAAAAAAAACAAAATTTTCTAAATGAGGCTTTATATAGGTCAAATATGGGCCGATCCTTGGTAAATTTGGGAAAAGGATATATTTTTTAAATAACAGTTAGTTTTGTTGTGTTTCATTGCAGTACAAATGGTTAAAAGTCAATTTTAGACGTTTTTTTTTTGAAGGGGGGTTTGTATGGGAGCTAGAGTTAAATAAGGGCCGATCATTACGAAAATCTGCAGTGTTATTTATACAGTATTATCTATACTTGTGCCAATTTTTAGAGAGATAATAGAAATTAATGGTTTAAAAAGTCAAAATCGAGATGTACGGTTATATGGGGGCTAGGTGAAATAATCGACCGATTTCCACCATTTTTAATAGGCTTCGTCCCTGTGCCAAAAAACATGCTTGATCCAAATTTCATCAAATTATCTTGAAAATAGCGGGCTGTACCTTGCGCACAAGGTTTACATGGACCGACAGACGGACATGTCTTATTCGACTCAAAAAATGTTTCTGAAGGTGGGTATTGGACCAATATTTTTGTGTGTTATAAACATCAGCACAAACGTATAATACCCTCCCCACTATAGTGGTGTAGTGTATAATAAGTACAAAAAGTTCTACTTGATTAACAAAAAGTACCAAACATTTCCATCTTAATTTTAATTTGTTTCGAAAAAATTTAGCTTTCATAAACAACCAAACAATTGACCCGAATTTAATCCTATAGTGGTCTAAGTACCCGAATTCCAATGTAAGTAAATGAACTATTTTATAAAAATTGGCTCAATGAGTTTGAATGATATAAATTTTCCGTTTTTTCCCCTTTCTGGTACTTTTTTACCCAAAGAAATATCAAATATTTTGTTTAAATATTTATTACAGAGTTAGTCCGTACTATAGTTATATCTCATAAGAATGCGTCAATAAATCGAAAAAAAATTTGTTAGTGTGCTAAAAAATTACCAAAAATGCAGTTTTCTCGCTTTTACACCCAAAAAAAGTACGAAACAGTGTCTCATATTTTTGAAAGATTTGTCCAAAATATTTACAAAAAATTTATTATGATATTAGTTAAGAAGTTATAAAGCCCCCAAAAAGGTATCAAAATCACCTTTGTTATACATTTTCACCCCTTAAAAGTACGAATTTCGAAAAAGTACCAGACACTCATCTGCTCGTTTTAAAAGAAGAAGTAAATGCGATTAAAATTTTTCTTCTATCACTAATATCGTGTAAGATAATCAAAAAATCCTGTCTTACCCGTTTTCCCCCCTTTTGCCACACACCTCATACATATCAGTTTGTTCTTTTAAGTGACAATGAAGTGAGTTCAAATAATTCTCATTTGGTTTATAACGTTATATGTATAAGTATTTTACTTTGTATAGAATAATGTAGTTATGTTGTTTTGAATTCTTACAATAACCATAATATATTTAGACTGCAATCATAATTTTAATCATAAGATGTTGCTCTTAGGACATGGTTACCACAACTATGTTTTTTCTCTGCGTGTAGTGGGTTTGGATTTAAAGAAAATATTTCAAGTTTTATTTACTTCGATATTAAATTGAAATGTAGGCCAAAAAGTTTTAATTACTTTTCAATAAAACAAACATTTCTAGATATTAACTCTAGATATAAATTTTTATTTATGTTAATTGTTTTACGCTTCAATAATAATATTTTTGAAAACAAAAGAAAATATTTTAAAAGTTTATTTTTCACTTAAGTGAAGTTGTAGTTACACGCCACCACATTTTTTTGTTTTTCTCCGTCTAAGTTAGTAGTGAACTTGTCTATTTTGTAAATTTCTCATACAAAAAAAAAATTACCCACATTCTCTTAACATTTTGCCATTACATCCAATTGAACTTTGTTGCCTGATGTGAATGAGTTGTAAATTCTTTTTTGTTATTTTTATGGCATCAATATTACTCATACGCGCACGCACAGCAACAATAGAGAAAGAAATATGATTGTGTGTATATGTATGGCAGCAGCTACATAATCATTTAAAATGCTGATGATGACGATAATGACGTAGTTGATGTTGATTTGAAAATGTATTTTTGCAGGCTTAGGGGATACCAATTATATATTCAGTTACAATTACATGTAATTAAAATTTCTTGTTCTTCAATTACATATTACAAGTTATAGTAATTGCTCCAATAAGGAAATTCTTATTGTAATCATTACCTCGCATACCTAATTTTAACCAAATATAAGCACTTAAAAACACGATAAGCAATTGGAAGTGCCTATCTCCTGGAATACTTTCTTTTGAATTCCTGTCATGGAAACCCTTTACATTCCAGAGACCACACAAGCAAATTACAACTAACTAAGATGAGTAAACGGAGTTTTATAAACGACTTTTTAAGAAACAATGGGGAATTTAAAGAAAATTTTTAGAAAATGTTCTTCTTTCTTAAAAGTTAATAGATAGATAGATAGATAGATAGATAGATAGATAGATAGATAGATAGATAGATAGATAGATAGATAGATAGATAGATAGATAGATAGATAGATAGATAGATAGATAGATAGATAGATAGATAGATAGATAGATAGATAGATAGATAGATAGATAGATAGATAGATAGATAGATAGAAGGATAGATAGATTAATAGATTAATAGAAATCGTGTTAGGTTGCAGGATATGTTTTCAGAATCAAACATTAGCAACTATCAATTAGAGAAATAATCATATTAATTTAATTTCGCACCTATTCCAATTTCGATCCACTGTGCAACTGTGCCTCCATAACCATATACAACTTAATGACTGTATAAACGTATGTGTCAATTGTTCATTTTCGTATAGATACATAAGATACATATGTAAATGTACATTCTGTACATACTTATTACGTATTATGAACTGTAAATGACTAAATTACGTCTTTTATTATATACCAGAGTAATATGGTAAAAAAATATCAGCAATCTTTAGTAATTTTTATTCTTAATGTTTTGAATGACGGGAGCAAGTAGAATTTAAACGTTTTGATTTTTTCTTCTTTTTTTAACTTTATTTTATAATTTTTTTTCTTTTTAAAAGATTTTTAGTGCCATGATAATTGTGTTAATGGCATAAGAAAGAGTTGTTGTATACTCGTGTTTTAAGTACGTGTGCGTGTTTAACATGTCTTTAATAAAAATTTACAGATCTCGCAATTTGAAAATAATTAAATAGAATATAAACTCTGTACCGTTTTTTACCCTATATACGTATAATTAAATTTAATTGTTTAAAATATCGCGGGTGATTAATTAAGAATTTCTACGTTTTTTTTTTTTTGTCTATTTTTCAACGAGTTATTTTGCGTGATGAAGTTTGCATTTATATTGAAGCAGGTGAACGCGTGACTGTCATTGAACTGTGTCATAATGAAAATCTTTTCTTTTTACTTAAGTACCCAAAGTGATTTTATTCTTTTTTTTTGAACTTTTGTATTTGTTATTTAATAAATATTTATTTTATTTTCAACTTTACCAAAATATATTTTAACTAATTTGAAAAATAAAAGAAATATCTATGTATCTCTTTGTTGCCGATAAATTTTCCATTGCTTGTAATAAAACAAATTTTTAACAATCATAATTTGTTCATTAACTAAACATATGTATATCATGGTGATCATTTTGCTACAACAGCATAGATTTAATTGTAAAATAAACAGTTTATTATAATTGTTATTAATAGTAAATGTCAATAAACTATGACTTCGTTATCAATCATTCATTCAATAGTATTAAAAAGTATATTTACATATTATGTTCATATGTATAATAAACATATTCTTACACATATGTATTTTCTTTTTTTTTTTTTTTGAAATTTTTTGAATCCTGGAAATATCTGAATGGTCTTTAGTACCTACGGATCGTTTTAGCTAAATCGTTTTAGCATAATAAAAGGATTTAGAATACATATACATTTATAAATGTATTACCCTCTTCCCGATATTCTAACATGTCCGCTTTAAACCGGACATGTCCTGTTATACAATTACAAATTTTCCACAAACAAGGTCAAAAAGGTCAAATTCGGTTCACGTATTTGCATAGCCCCCATCAGAGATACAAGACGAAACGGCTCAAAACAGAGGCGGCTTGCCGCCGCCGATTTCTTTTGGCTCAAAAGCTAAGCCGTCTTAAACGTCGGAAAATGATTTCACCAATTTGAACGGAGCTGCCACTATTTCTCATTGCAAATTGAAAAGAGAGAGTTGCCACACAATATTGCGCTAATATTAAAATAGTGATAACTGCTATAAATGTCCATTTTCTGCAGAAGAAAACTTATATTGAGACAGGTTTCTATAAAACAGACTCAATTTCTGAAGAAAATGATTGCGCCGCCGCCGATCACTTTGCATCGGCTTGTACCTCTGGCCCCATACCAATGGCTTCCCGAAAAACAGCTTTAACATTCATAACTATTTTATAAATGCAAATATAGCGATGAAATTCGACAAATTTTAAATGAGCCAAATTCTCTAGATAAAATTTTTTTTAAAAAGGATTGGTCTATAACTGACCCTAATCCTCATATATAGACCCCTCCAAAAAAGAATTAATTTAGCTGAAAATTTTGCGCTGAAGCTCGATATAAGTAAGTTTCATACGAACAAAAATCTATTAACCGAATTTTATGAGATTCGGTTCAAATCCCATATAAGTTTCCAGTCAGAAAAAGAATTTGACGCTCACTACTGACTTGAAAATTTGAGTGTAGTGGACCAAGGATAATTTTTGGGTTAAAAAAGTGTAGATACGAATTTTATAATTACATCAGCAATTTTAAGAATGATTTTCTCATAATATGATTGCGATAACAAAAAATATAGCTACAGTGATCATACTATTGTGAAATTAATAATTTTTATTATTTTAATTAATTTTATTAACAAATTTTTAATAGTTATTAATACGTCAATAACAAGCCTATTTAGAGTGGCATTTATTGGTTAAATGTCTGAGATTTAATTAATTATCTGTCTTTATATTATACATGTAGAGACTCACAATGTATCATTCATTAAATTGATTGAATAATTTTAATGTTTCTGTATACATATTTATTTACATTTATAGATTTATCTGTAGTATATTATTCATTATTTTCTACCCCTAAAGAGATACTTTTACAATAAAATTAATAAAATAATAACATTATCAATATACATACAGATTTTATTAATCAGGGTTATTCCTGTTATAAGGTTAAGCATAAGAGATTATATTCGGTATACATTTTGCAAATTTTGTAATAAAATTAAGATTCTTTTTAACCCTTTCACGCACGAAACTAAACTGCTAGCTCTTAATGGATATGACTTCACCACACACTTTATTTTCACGTATATCCATCATTTTTGATGAAAAATTTAAAAAGTGTTTTTTTGAAGGATATCCCAGGATTTATACTTTTTGAATATAACTATTTACTATATCTGTGAACTCAAAATAAAGCTTTAAATCGAGAAAAATGTAAAAAAATATTTTGGGAAAAAAATATCTTGGTTATCCCGTTTTCGTTA
Source organism: Lucilia cuprina (assembly GCF_022045245.1). NCBI lineage: Eukaryota > Metazoa > Arthropoda > Insecta > Diptera > Calliphoridae > Lucilia > Lucilia cuprina. The sequence goes on from NC_060952.1 coordinate 30,342,248, forward strand.
AAAGTTTCAAGGTTAGAATTTTAAAAATTCTTGCGAGATTTTCTTGCATAGGGCTGATTTTGTTTTTCAGCCATTATACAATTATGTTTATGTTTGTAAGTTATAATGTACATTAGAGTGTCCCGAGAAAAAGCCTTTTTTAAGAGTTTCATGTAAGAATGCCACTCAATCGGTGGGTGTTAATATACTAAACACGAAAAAATAAAAAATATATATTTTTTTTATTTTTTTGGAAAGATCCTAAGTTTCCTACCACCGATTGAAAATCCAGACGTGAGGTGTAATTTTTGAAAAATTAATTTTTTTTTTTTAATTTTTTTCAAAATGGGTCTTAAAAATTTCGTAATTTTAAGCTAATGACGGCAAAAATAATTTCAAAATTTTTGTAGAATATTTTTGGTTCACAATATGATTTTTAGTGGGTTGAGGAATATAATTTTCCTTTTTTTATCGAAATTTCAAGAATTTCTGCTTCTTTGGAAGTTCTTTTTTTGCTCGGATAGTTTTAAATGTATTCCTTTTAAAAAGTGGTTAACGGGACACCCTAAAGTATATGTTTGTAATATTAAATAATATGATTTATTATAATTTATAACTTTCATAAACTATTTAATAAAGTAAGAAAATATTGACACATAGTTTTTTCACATAAACAATTAACTTAATTACATTTACAAAAGTATTTGTTGTGAAATAATGAAATATGATTAAAATTTATTTACTCACACATATCCTAGTTAATTAATCTATTTAACTCTATATTCGCAATACATTTATAATTAATTTTTAAGATATGTTGACAATTTTCATACAAAAATTATCCTAACTGGAAGAATAACTACAGATCAGGGTTGAGGGGTAATGATTACATTTTCAATTACAAATATAATTACAGTAATTGTAATTGAGGCTTTAGCAATTACAATTATTTTTAATTGAAGCTTTGTAAGTTACTATAATTTGTAATTAAAATTGAAGTTTTTCATAATTACAATTACTTGTAATTGTAATGGAAAATTTCATAATTACCATTACATGTAATTGTGAATTTTGTTCGTTATAATTATATGTAATTTGTTATTTGTTATACCTTAATTACAATTAAAAGCAATTGTATTTGGTAAACTTCAGTTACAATTACAAGTAATTGTAATTAGCCAAACTTTAATTATAATTACAAGTAATTTTAATTGGTTATTGGCCAATTATGCATTATACAAGTAATTGTGATTGGAAGATTTTCAATCACTTTGTGTAATTATTACCCCCATCTCTGCTGCAGATTAAACAATGACTAGAGATTGTAAAAAGAGATATTCTTATTACTAAAGAATTCCTTTAATCATCTGCTTAATTGATTTTTCAATAAATTTTCAACCTTGCAGAATAATTCAATAATATGTTTGAAAACAAACCTACCTTAATGCCTTTTAAATTAATACATTATTTTAAAAAATTCTTAATTACTTAAAAATTTCCAATAAAATATTTCAAAAATTTTAATTAATATTATTTTTAATGTAAATTTAATATGTTTATAATTTATAATCAAATAAATGTCAAACAAAAAAAAAACATTCTAATAAATACAAAATATCACAACTGACACCTACTTAGAAAAAAATCAAAACGAAAAAACATACAAAGACATGTCATTGTTATTTGCACAGTGGTATAAAATTTTATTTGTTTTAAAAAATAATTGTGAAGTTCTTAAAAGTTATACATTTTTTCGAACGCATATGTTTCACGGTTTTCTATCCGTGATGTTATATATTCCAAAGATATTTTCGAAAAACTGGGTAATCTTAGTTTTGTGCAACATATACTACATACTTCATAGTGCTAGAGTGCTCTTTAATTCAATATATTTGGTTTTGTAAATGGTCAGTATCGGTCCATGATTTCTTCTTAACCATGTACAAGCAACAAGTTAATTATAGACTAATCGTGATGAACTTTTTTTTACAAGAAAATAAGCTTTAACGCCACACACTAGCATATCATGAGTGGCGTTAAAATGAAAGAGAGAAATATATGTGCGACTTCCAACGATCAGTCCGAAATCCATGGATGGATAATTATATTAACAAGTAGAAACCAAGGTTTAGGTAAGAAGGGTGGCCACTCAAACAAGTCACGTAGGTCCCTCTGATTTCGATCCCGTTGTGTCCTATAGGTCATAGAAGTATTTTCCTATAAATGCAACTCACTACTTCCAGAGTTAAACCAACCGGTGTGATTCACAAGATTTAGCTTATTCTTTAGATTTATTCCGGATATATCCTCCATACAAAAGATAACAGCAGATCCAAAATAGAATTCCCTGTTCTCATTAAATGTCGAACAGTAACAAAGGAAATGAGATATACTCTCCTCCTCATTGTTAATAATCATTGTATTGGAGACCCATTCGTCTGACATGAATGCTAATAACAATAATTTACTCCCTGTGAAAGCTTAACAGTAAGTTGGACTTAGGGTCATCATATAGAGGACAAGTAGAAATTAAAAATCTCTAACATGTTTATATAGATCGGTTAAAAGTTGTCCTCACTTCCATATATAACTTCTCAGCAAAAACTAATTAATGTCTTTCAATTGTAATTACTTAGTTAACAACTTACTTTTCTATCGCCTGGATTACAAAGAAGTAGTCTAATAATGTGTTATATAAATACTTAGTCCTTTCGGCTATAATGCTGTAGATTTATGCGATTTACTATAACTACTTTTTCTAACTTCTTTTAAGCGTTTGTTGTAAGTACTTGCCTCCAATGACATCACCGTGTTAAAATAATAACATAAAATGATATTGTGTAAGTAAATTTGTAATGAAAGTTTTTGCTTTATTTAAGATATATTTTAACTTTCCATACCACTGTATATCATTATCATTATTACGATTGTTATAATAACAAAATTAAAAAGCTATACGAAGAGAATGAAAAAACAAATTTAAATAAACAAAAATATAACTGCTTAAATCGTTAATAGTACGATGACATTGAGTTATTTCCAACAAATTGCCATTTGAATCAATTTCTCAGATTATAATATTATCAAATGACAACATCGTCATCATCAACATCATTTCTACACATTTACAATCTTTTATCTATGAAAAAAGCTTTAAAGAACGAGGGGGATTTTTTTTATAACGAATTTAATACGCATGTCTCAGTCGTATAATTGTAATTTAACTACAACACACATACACACACACACTTTTTATTATTAAGTGGTTACAATTGTAGCAACATTCTTCATCTAACCTACCCTTCCCCCCCCCCCATACTCTCATAAGGGTAAAGTCATAAAACCTCATCATGATAATTGAAAAAGATTAAATAACTCTTAACTCACAAAACAAAGACAACAAAACTGACAAATATATCCAACAAGTTTATTACAGTTTTATAGCTTAAGCTACATGTTGCCCTACACAATGTTGTGTTGAACACATGTTGCTAAACATTTTGAAATGTTGACAAGTCTTTAAACTTTTTTTAAACTTTTTTTCGTGCTCTTTTAACATTTTTGTTTTTTTTGGAATTTTTGTATGTGCAGTTATAAATACTGAGAAATGATAGTATTTACGTTTCCTGTTTATATTATAGTCATTTCCGTTTGAATTTATTACATACGTTTTATTTTTCTACCTGAAAATATGCACAGTGGTTTTGTAAGTGAAGAAATTAGGAATTTACTGAAATATATATTTTCATCAATTATTTTTTGGATGTTATATAAGAATTATTTCATGGGTTAATTAAGTTAGTGATTTATAAAATGTTTATATTTATTGATTTATTATGTTATTGCTATCGGAGCATGTTGTCACATTTCCTGTTACAAATATTTCAATTCCGTATTTGTATCCACTTGATTGACAAGTTTATATGTACTTTGAAATATTAAAATTCCACAAAAATTACCGTTAAAGTAATATGATGCTAGTAAATGTCTAACTTAAAACAGGTTACATTTAAGTGTAAAATAAGATGATATAAAGATATGAATCATTAAAAAACATAACACTATTTGGTAAATTACTTAAAACTAAAATAATGTTGTTTTTTGTCTTTAGCACCTAAAATATTACATATTTAACATAAATAAATATTTTATGACTTAAATTTCATGCAACAATTTCAATTTTCATTTCTTTATTTTTTAATTACAATTAAATGATAATAATTAAGTTAAAATATCACTTGGTTTAATTACAAATGACAGTCAGTGTTTTAATTTTTTCTTCATACTAAATTCAGGCAGCCAGGCAGTCAGTCATAAAGCAGTTTTGCCGTTAAAAGTAAGTTTGCGACATGCAATGTGGCTGCAAAAGACATAAAAATTGAATTTAATGCAGAAAAAATGCATGTTGCACAGACAGACTGAGAGAGGGTTGAACGGACGGACAGACAGATGAGCAGACTGCAGCATAATCAAGCAAACTAAAGATGTTGTAAATTATGAAAATATAGGTGTTCAGGAAAGAAGTCAAAGACAGGAGATAAGATTTTTAGTCGTATGTACTTTTATACGTGTGCACTGAAAGAAAAAAATCGAAGAATTAAAATGATATAAGTTAAATTTTGTAATTTTCTACTTCGATTGGTATACATTGTTTTTAATTCAAGATTTTAGCTGTTGTATGAACAGTTCGACTATGTTATATATTTTTATATGTAATGGACCCAGCTTTGAGCCACTTTACCTCTGCAACTGGTTGTTTGTAAAGAGTGAGAAAGAAAAGGTAGAAGAATACCAAAAATGATACAATCCGTTGTCAAAAGTGAGCTTAGCACGTTAACATTTATAAATAGGGATGTGTATAAAATTGTAATAACTCTCAGCTAACATTTTGATAGCCGGCGTTGTTATTTTGACAACGCAACGTTCTATTTAACAATTTACCGTTTACAATTTGATAACTCATATTACACTTATTATCTGCGTTTGTGATTTGACAACGTCATGCATTGTTTATATCATTGTTATTGGTTTGACAACTATCTGTATACAACGGATGTTATCAAAAAATTGTAATTCATTTTGGTGTCAATTTGATACCCAGCGTTTATATTTGTAAAAAGTATGTTTTCTCTCTATCCATCTATCTATCTATCTATCTATCTATCTATCTATCTATCTATCTATCTATCTATCTATCTATCTATCTATCTATCTATCTTTCTATCTATCTATCTATCTATCTATCTATCTATCTATCTATCTATCTATCTATCTATCTATCTAATTTCTGACTTTCGTCAGATTATTTTTACAAATTCTAATACAATTTACAAATTCCGTTCTGGGATCAGTGTTTCAAAGTCTCCGACATAATCTCTGTGTCGGAACATCGGACACGTCTGTTGATTGTGTATAGCCTTCCAATGTCTCAAATACACATTGATGACATGTACTACAACCGCTCACGGCCAGTTCGCCTAAATTCATGAGCCATTCGGCCTCATATCTTATATATTTAATGTTTTTATGGGTTGGAATTTCTAGCAACGATCCTTGATTGATGTAATACTCAAGACCCAATAGTAGGTCTTAGAACCTATTTCGTGCAATTTGTTAGCGGCCAGCACCAATATGCCTATCCTCTATATGCTGTCTGCATTTTTATTTCCTGTCAAGTACTACTACACACTATGTCCGCCACCGGTATCTTTTTGCACCATAAATTGGGTCTATCAAAAAATCCCATAATCTTTTATAATTTTTTTAAAATTTAAAATTGCTAAAAATGAATATGCTTAATGATCTAGTCCACATCTCAGAATTTTCGTGTGTTTGTGTGACTTTTTTAATTTTTTATATGCAATACCCTAATGAAGTATGTTACACATTGAAGTTATTAAAAAGGAAGACATATGACAATTTACAGATCATTGTAAGAGACATTATTATGATGTGACAACAATTTATAATTATATATGATATATTAAGACTTTGATCTTTCGAATATGTATAATAATTATGAAGTGAAAATATTTAAAAAAGAAATTTTAAAATTATTATATTAGATTGATTTACTTTACTTGTTGCTAAACCTAAACAAGTGAGAATACAATAATTTTCAAAAAAAATATACTCCGCTTTATAGAAATCATAAAAAAGTTTTTTTCTAGAAGCAGGTTTACTATTTTTTTGCTTTTAAAATGTTTAAAGCAAAACAAAAATTAACTAATGTCTTTCGCTATTAACATACATCACATAACTGTTTTTGTGATTTATTACAAGAAACAAAAACTTAAATTTTCTGGTTATTCTCAATTAAATGCCACCTTTTAAATTTCACTTTATAAAATTGCAGCTAAATACATATTAAACGCAAATAACAAGTTCTCATCAAACGTTTACACACTTTAAAGAAACATGTTTAAAATATTTTAATAATTTTCATAATTTGTACACATCCTCTTTTAAATTGCTGCCATTTCACTTTTGGTGGGTTAATATTGATCTATTAGTGTATTAAGTGGGAATATTTATCAGTCTTGTTGGTTGTTGACATTTCTATTGCATTTAAATTTTCCATTTACAAATAAACATAATAAATACAACTGTGAAAAACTAATAACTAAATGAATAAACCAGCCGCATGGCAAATTGATCAAGGGGAAGGACGTTTGGACAGACAAATTATTGCTTTGCTCTTCACTTTATAGTTTTAAATGCAATTAATACATACGTATACATATATTTTGTGTATATGAATGTATGCATTTTTGTGTTTTTTTAATGACATTCGTTGCGCTTTATTTAAAAGCATTCAGCGGTGTCTTAGCACATCATCTTCTATGTCTTCGTTGTCGTCTTCATCATCATCGACTTTACCATCGTCATCTTCATCTCGTTTTCATCATCAACATTAGCATTAAACATGCAACTTGGGAGCAGCCTTGTCATCTGCATTTTTCAAATAAAATCGAGCAGTTGGTTAAAAGAATGATAAATTCGATAAATGGCTTACTATTTAAAGAAACCCCTTTAGAAATTACTAGATAGATATATAGATAGATAGATAGATAGATAGATAGATAGATAGATAGATAGATAGATAGATAGATAGATAGATAGATAGATGGATAGATAGATAGATAGATAGATAGATAGATAGATAGATAGATAGATAGATAGATAGATAGATAGATAGATAGATACCTTTAATGTACATACCAAAAATAGTAAATTTTTAATGAATCAATTCTTCTTCAGCTCTGTCCGTACCATCCACTTTAATGGAGTGGTATGTAAGAAATTGAATATAAAGAAAACTAAAATGATGTTGTTTTAAGCACGAATCTTTAAAGTTGTAAAAATGCAATTAAATCGACATGTTTGAATCGTCCTGGTTACAAAACATGTCATTTTTAAAAGTGCGTTTAGTCAAGAGTTTTTTTTTTCATAATATATATATTTTTTTTAAATTTAGTTCCGTTGCAGTTTTAATATTGTACCTTAAGTTTGCCACCACTAACCAACCACTCAGTCATCATATCCACTCATTTAGTCATAATTTTATTTTTAAATATTTTTTTTTTAGTTTTACTCTGTCTGTCTTATTTGTGCCTTACCCTGCCACCATCCTTTAATGCAGTTGTATTTAAACTGGTTGATATTGTGCAAGAGAAAGAAAAATATATCTTTATGCCACATTTGAAATAAAAGATTAAGAATTTTTGTATTTCAGGTTTGTTTTTTTTTTTTTTGTTTTCTGTGACTAGAACTCTATTAAATTGTTTTAGTTTTAATCTTTTTGGTCATAAAAATTCTGTTAAATAGATCATAAAATTTACATTGATAATAGAAACTAATACAAATTGTCGTCGTAAATTATTTATTATTTACGAGTTTTTCGTTTTTTTTTTTATTAGTAGCGCTAGTATTTTGTTGGCGTAATAAAGAGGCTAGTGTCAAGATATTTAACGATTTTATGAGTTGTTGTTCGTCCCCCTTTTATTCAAATAGACAAGTCTTTAGTATGTTTATAGACATGCAGTAGTAAAATGAAAATTTGTGATCAATCCTTTGGTAAATTTGGAAATATATGTTAGTATTACTTCTAAAGGAGGGAAATTCGACGAATAATCAGTTTTTGATACCTTTTTCCCCCTTTAAAACTGTTTACCTAACTAAAAATATAAATGTTAAAAATTCTCTGGCCGGTAACGCAGTTTCAGCTAGTAGTTACTATTTTTATCACTTTTGTCTTTTCTCATTCCTTTTTATCCCCCGGGGCATGTTATCTTGATGATATAACCCCATGTTGGTGTGATTGCAATCCGGGGGAAAGGTGGTGCTATCGTACCTCTAGTCTCCATATAATACTATGGACGGGTGATGCAAATGTCAAAACCTCAACCTCAGTTTAGACCTAGGATCGAACAATAACTCAAACATAAGTACGAGCGTATTGATAAGTGTGAAAAAGTATTACAATTTTTCTTTTTTATATATTATTTTCAAATAGAGAATTAGATTAATATAATACAAAAATAGCTATTTAAAGTCTAACCCCAATAGGTGAAAAGTTAAAATCATTTGAAAAAAACGCTGTATGTTCAAAATTTGACACCTTCCTAACTCCGACAGTTTTTGATCGATAAATTTTCAGCCCACTTTTAAAGTCTACCAGTTATTCTCGAAATGTTCACATGAATGTCAGAGTTCATCATGTTAAATTTGCAAAATTGCAAAATTTGAAGAATCTAGTTCTCCAATTTTTACCTATCTTTGAAAAACTTGAACATAATAGTTTCCCAAAAAAATGAAATTTTGTTTTTAATAGTTTTCTCTCGATTTATTTCGAGCTGGGGTACCGCAAGGCTCCGTTCTTTCGTTTAATCACGACTTTATAAAAATTTCTGAATTGGGTCGTGTTAACAGAGTCGATTTTAACGCCCGCAAGACTTAATGTTGTTTTTTAACACATAAACGCTTCATATATGTTGTTGTTCCCACTATACATTTGGGTGGTGTAAATATTAAGGAATTAGAAACTCTTGATGTTCTGGACATGAAAATTAAGAGCGATGTCCGCTGGACTAACCACATTTTTCAAGTGTCGAAAGAAGCATTCAAGTGTCTCAGTTTTTTGAAACGATGTAAGACATACTTTACTCCATCTGATCTTCTTACTATTTACATCACTTATATCCGACCGAAAATGGAATATAACTCTCATGTATAGGCCGGAGCTTTGAAGTCTATTTTGGAGCTACTCGACCGCGTACAGGAGAGGGCGAAGGTATTTATCAGTGACAGTAGAGTATCCATCTCTATTGATTCATTCGAGCATTGTCGCAACGTGGGGTATAGTAGTTTGGAACACATTCCATACTACCCGATACCCGTATATTCTTGCGTAACACACGTCTTTCTTCAAGAACACATCCATTTGTGTTAGATTGTCCAGTGGACCGCACAACACTTCAGCCACACTGTTCGTATGTGGAATAAACTTTCTGCACAGGTATTCCCTGCCACTTTCGATATAAGAAGATTTAAATAAAATGTACTCAAACATCCTCTATCCTCCTTCCCACAACCTATTTTCCAAGTTCCAACATAATGCTTCCCCTGAGTGCTGGTCGAATAATAAAATAAGATAAAAAATTTTTGTATTTAATTAATACGAGATGAGCCGCTCCCCTTATAAGTAGTCCTATAATTTATTATCCGAATTGTTTAAAAGTCGTGCAAAATTTAAAAATTCTAACTGTAGTAGTTTCTAAGATAAACAAATTTTTGAATTTATTTTATATGGGAGGTACTACGACCCCTAATACTAGTCCGCCTACTTTTTTCCGAAATAATCATATTGCCACTCTAGTTGCTCCGACAAACTCTAACTATTATATTATCTCACATACATACATGGATTTAATATATTTTTAATAATCAAACCACTGGTCGCAATTTTGGAGATAATTCAATGAAATTTGGTACATGATCTTCTATTGTCCCAAGGACGAAGCCTATTGAAAATGGTTATGCCCCTATATAACTTAACCCCCGAATAATGCTTGTAAACCTTGTAATCAAACTACAGGACCCAATTTTGGAGATATTTCAATGAAATTTGGATCTTCCGTGGTACCGTAGACGAAGCCTATTGAAAATGGTTAACAACGGACCATTATTTCACCTAGCCCCCATACAACTGAACCCGCCGAATAGGGCTTTTAAGTTCATAATTATGTTTAATTGATTTTCAAGTAATTTTTTGAATGGGACTATGTATAGGCGTTGGGGTCAAACAAGGCCCGATTATAACAAAAATCAGCAGCATCATTTTAATTTTCTTAAAGAACATTTTACAATGATGCAAAATGTCTACGAAAACATTGTAAATTTCTCACAAACTATTATTTCATACCCCATTTAAAAGCTTGAGAAATGATTTCACAATTTAAATGTCACCCAATCAACTCATAAATAAATGTCAATAAAATTTATTTATCTAAATGTCTGCTACTTAAATGCTTATTAATCCAAAATTGTTATATTTAACAACATTTAATAATTTTCTGCGATTATATTTACATTTCTTAAACCATTAATTCTCTGAATTATGGCAATTAGAAAATATAAATTGCAAAATTTCTCGTTTTTTAAGAAACCGAAACAAATTGAAACGTATATTCTGTTGAATATTAACAAAAAAGCAAACAAGAAAATATGTGCAAATTTATTAAATAATCTTGAAAAGAAAAAAGAATAGAATATACTGCTAAACACATAAATATATCAGCCCAGCAAAAACTTTTATTTTCAAGTAAAGGTTTAAAATGCTAAAATTTACATGTAAATATTTTAAAACGGTGCTGATTTTTGAAACTAGTATTTAACACGCTCGCTTATAAATAAGGAGTTAAGTGCTTAACTATTGCTAAAAGTAATAACTTGCATATATTGTATGTTATTATTAGTGTCCTTCTAAGTAATGCAGACGGTATGTAGTCGTTATTGAAAAATATGTTATCGGTTAAGTGCAAGTCATTAGCATGTTTTTGCTGGGTACACATATAGACATGTACATTTAACAAAATTTTTCTTTTTAATTGTTTTGTAATGGCTTAACAAAAACTAAATCGAAATTTTTATTAAAAATTTTATGAATTATTTTTTTTTTCTTTGTATAAGTGTCACTTTGTGAAAAAGTGTCAAATTATCATCGCATATGCCATGGTCATAGTCGTCGTTGCCGTCGTCGCTTATGACATATTAAAACGTGTTTCAAATTATAGAAAGGTTTATGATTACAAGACACCCATACAATTGAATGACATTCAAATTGAAAATTTATTCTCATGAAAAGCAAAAAAATTTAACAATTAATAAATATTTACTCGTAATAATAAAATAAATGATAAACTTATGGCAGAAAGTGCTTTGCTAAACATAATTTTTAATACGAATCAACGAATGACTATGACACAGACCGACAAATTTTTTAACCCAAAGTGTAATTTTCTAAAGAATAGAGCCTCGTTTAATAAGAATCAGAATTTGCTTTTGAGATGTTATAACCAGCAAAAATAAAAGGAAGTATTTCCCAAAGAATGACATATATCACTACTTTTAAAGCACTAAGTGATTTTGCTTACCTTCTGTGGAAGTGATGTTTATTAACTTCCAAAGAAGCGAAAAGAATCCAAATTTTGTTACAAATTGAAGTATTTGTTTTTTGTACTGAAATTTTTTATTTAATCCCATTTTATTTTGGAAATGATTGATAAATACCTGTATTTTATTTATAGATAGATAGATGGATAGATAGATAGATAGATAGATAGATAGATAGATAGATAGATAGATAGATAGATAGATAGATAGATAGATAGATAGATAGATAGATAGATAGATAGATAGATAGATAGATAGATAGATAGATAGATAGATAGATAGATAGATAGATAGATAGATAGATAGATAGATAGATAGATAGATAGATAGATAGATAGATAGATAGATAGATAGATAGATAGATAGATAGATAGATAGATAGATATGTGATGAATAAAATCTGTAATCTAACTTGGTCCCAGGTTATCGACTTTTTTCTAAATTTTTGTCAGCCTGTGTTATTAATAAAACGCAAAAAAACTTTACGCTCATATACCACTGCAAATAGCTAACAGAAATTTAATTTCAATGAAAAACAATTTTAGCGTTAATTTAATTAAAATGTGGGTAATTGAATTTATAATTAAATAAACATTGTATATGTACATATGTTTGGTTTTTTCTTCTATTAACAACAATATTTAAATGAACATTTAGTTTGAAATAGATTTTACATTAAATTCAAAAAGCAACAATAGCCCCCACCAGCCAGCCAGCCAGCCAGTACAGCATCATTTTACATTACCAGACAGCAGCAATGACAATAACAAAAAATAAGCCAACAGATTTGAAAAAAAAGAAATAAAATTAAATAAATAAAGATACATTGCATATAATTTGTCAAAGCGCCAAATACCAACAAACTTAAGAATGTCAACCTAAAAGATACTTAAAAATTCCTTAAACATTTTAATATCTCTTTGCGAAAACGAAAAACAAAATATAAAAACCATTACAAATAGGAAATCACTGGTAAAAAAAAGGGTGCAGGGGGGGGTGAAGGTGAGTGAATAATTTTCAACTGAAAAGACACAAAACAATTTAGCCATTAGTAATAAAGCATGATGCCGCAACTAATTAAAGTGATTTCACTAAATAGTTTATACGAGTAGCACTCGTAGTTTTCGTATTCCTTCTAACCAATGTTTTAATGCCTATTGTTGTTTTTTGTTTTAATTCATTTAATACTTTTCAGTTGTATACCCTACAAACCGATACTCTAGTTTTACATCCATTTGTTGTTTATAATGTAATAAATTATTACGCAATTTTAAGACTATTATAATCGAAATGTCTTTACAGAAATTTAGTTAACCACACTCTGTCTATTTTTGTTTAATCGTAGGCCCCACATAAGACTTTCATTAGAAAATTAGTTTGTATTCTGCTAACTAAAGTATATGCTGGAACCTAAAAATCGAAGATAATGCTTCTTTGTTATTGTAAGATCAATGTAATAATACAACATTGTAACTACTTTTATTCGTAGTATTAATGAAAATTTCGTATATAATAGGAAATTTTACTTAAAAAACTTATTCTAATTTAACTAATACCCCACGGATTTTGCTGTGGAAATTTTTGGTGTTCAAAGGTTACAAAATTTTATCAGTGAATATCTCCAAACAAAATTTTTGATTTAAATAAGTGCCATAGTTTGATCCATGACATTTACAAAATAAAAAAAGTATGAATGTATGGCCGGACATGACCGACCAGATGATACCCTACACCAGTCAGGATGTTAAAAAATGAATTATTTTAAAGAAATATAAAGCATTTAATTTGTTTTTTAACGCCAATTCAGAATATTTATACATATTGTTGACAAAAAATATAGATTTTCTACGAGCGAGTTCATAGGGGTGGGTAGTGTAGGGGTAAATATGGACCTATCCTTACTAATGTCGGTAGCGATATTTACTTTAAAGTTATTTAAAGTAAATATCGCTAAATATCGGGAGTTTGTATGGGGGATAGGTCAAATGAAGCCCGATCATTGCAAAAAATTAGTAGTGTCATTTAAAGTTATATAAAACTAAGTTTTACCGATTTTTGTAGACATGATGTCCAATTATGAAAATTAATTAAATTAATTCCCGGCAGCTTATTCCCTTTTGCATGCTTTATATATAGGAGGGGGAAACTCCCCGGGGATTTGTTATTCAGAAAAGGCTTGATAATAGAACATTTAATGTAATTATAAGCCCAAATGCCCTATTTGGGGGGTACGGGGCTATGGCTAGGCGAAATAATGGACCGATTTCAAACCCGTTCGTCCTTAGACCAAAAGAAGAGTACGTGCTAAATTTTATCAAATTATCTTTAAAATTCTGACCTGTAGTATGCGCACATGGACACACAGACTGATAGGCGAACAGACGGACGGATATATCTTAATCGACTCAGAAAGTGAAGAGAAGTTTTGTGCCGATAAGTATAGTTTAAAATGGACCAATATTTTTGGGTGTTATAAACATCAACATAAACCCATAAGACTCTCCTCCCACTATAATGGTGTGAGGAGGTTAGTCTGCGGTTAGTCCCTCTTTCTATTGTAGTACTATTAAAAATTTATGCAAAAATTTTTGCTGGATGTTTTTAGAAAATCCATTTGCAGTGGAAGGTTTTTGCAACAAAATGATTCGAGAAGAAGATATTGATTATCAGAGCACTACAAACATAGTGGTATGGCCTAATTGTGATTAAAACCCTAATGTCCACATTTCAAAACTTTATAATAAATTTATTTTTTAAAGTTACTAAAATTTCATTGTAATAACAAAATAAAAAAACATTTTGATCTCAAAATTTATGCTGGAAACATTTGGCATCCAAAATTCACTTTGGCCCAAGATTGAGTTAGCACTTTTTATACCCACCATCTACAAATATGGGGGTATATTGATTTTGTCATTCCGTTTGTAACACATCGAAATATTGATCACAGACTACACAAAAGTATATATATTCTGGTTCTTTATTAAATTCTGAGACGATCTAGCCATGTCTGTCCGTCTGTCTGTCTGTCTGTCAGTTGAAAGCACGATTGAGTCCGAAAGGAAAGAGCTAGAAAAGTTTGCTTGGTATTGAAAATGGGCAATATCGGTTCAGGTTTCCTTATAGAACCCATACAAGTGGCCTACCGAAAAACAGTTTTAACAGCTATAACTGTTTAAAAAATGCGAGTATAGCAAAGAAATTCTACAGGAATAAGTTTTATATGAGCAAAATTCTCTCTACCAAATTTAATTGATCCTTCCACTTTTATATGATCCCCTAAAAAATTAAAACTGACGCCCATTGCTGGCTTAAAAATACGAGTTTAGCGCTGAAATACGATATAAGTAAGTTTCTTATGAGCAAAAATCTACTATACACCGAATTTTAGCAGGATCGGTCCATAATTAACCCAAACTTACTGCATACGGTTTGATGGTGGGTATATGATATTCGGCATAGTCGAATATAACACTCTTACTCTTACTTACCTACCTAGTGTGTATTGTTGAATATGTGTGAATAGAGTCAAATGATACCTTTATAAATTTACTTTAAATTTGCATTAAATCTAGTTTCATAGTTCTCATATAATTCGTTGATGCCTTAAATATATTCGAAATAGTCCTATACTATTATTTTATTATTATCTAGCTTTATATGTATAAAATCTATTTTCCATTTATTTAGTATATGCAAACAATTTACACTTTTTCTTCATTGTCTTTTTACAAGAATTTGGTCTACATAAAATACAATTTTAATTTAATTACAGTGTCTGTCATTGAAATCCATTTAATGCCGGTTGATTTAAACACAACTAATTATGGACAAAAGGAGCTGAACTTTTGTAAAATAAGAAAAGGAGTTTTATATAAATATAAACATTGGAAAAAGAAGGTAAGTTTAAATATTTCGTTTTTCTTTTAATTTAAGTTTAATTTAAGCAAAAATAAAATTTATTCAAAAATATTAGTGCAGTTTTAAAGAAAATTAAGCTTTGTGATTAAAATATTCCTTGATCTTTTTTTATTTGTATTTAGGCAATAACATATACATATTTGCACACTTAAAATTAAAAAAAAAAATTAAATTATAACTACAACTCTTTTAAAATCAATTGCATACACAAATTATTTTACATATTCCTAAAATTTAACGACATAAACGCACAAAAAAAATCCTCAAAATATTTTTCTACCACTGCATCGTTTTGTGCTGTGCTGTCAAATTTGTGAAAAAAAAACTAAAATAAAAATAAAATTGTAAACTGACAATATGCATTTGTTGCTTTTTAAAATGATGCACATTGTGTTGCATTTAACTTTACTTGCAACACACATGCTGTATATATGTATGTATATATTTTTCTATATTCCCTCTGTCTTTTGTTTAACAGTAGACTGTCACTAAGGAGGGGTCCTTTGTATTCACTTAAATAGCAAAACATGCAATTTAATGCTTTTGTTTTTGTTGTTGTTTTTGTTTAGTTGGTGTCATGCTCTCGTGTCTAACACAACAAATCGCTTACATTCCTTAAGACACATAAGAATTGATGGGATCCACCACTTATGTTGATTTTTTTCTTCATTTTCGATTTTGTTTGTCTATTCCAGAAAGAAAAGTGCAGTGTTTAGGTTTTTTGAATGTAAGTGTTCACTTTAATAGAAAATTGATTTATTTGATTTGATTGGTGTTTTTGAACACCCTACGTTGTCATTTTAGTGGCTATAAATCTAGAAATATCTTAGGGCTATCGTTGTACCTTCAAATCCATATGATATTGTCAATCTTGAGGTTCCCGATACTTTTAGAAAAATTGGTTATGTCTATGAGTTTTATACCGTCAAGATGGTATAGCTTATGTTAGGAACTTGTAGCGAGTTCTACTTGTAAGGAGACTCAGTTGCAGGAAGTGTATTTTAGAAATTTCATAGATTTCTATCAAGCGATCTTCGTAAGACTGCTGCATTCAACCTCTCCACAGAAAGATTCATTATAACATCACACCTTACCAGTTTTCTTGAGTGATAAATGAAACTATGATACTTTCTGAGCAGAGATACAAGCCGCAACTTCTCAAATCGGCGGCGGCAGGCCGCCAGTAATATTTTTCAAGTTGCGCCGCCGCAGACTTCTTTCGGTTCAAAAGCTAAGCCGGCTTAAACGTAGGCGCTGATAAAGATTGGAATCGCACATGTATTTCAGAAAATTACTTCACCAATAAAAACGGAGTTGCCACTATTTTTAATTCTTATGGCAAATTTAAAAGAGTTGCCATATTTTGTTGTGATAATAAAATAGTGAAAAATAAATATAATAAATGTTAATTTTCTGCAGCATAAAACTTATATAGAGACAGGTTTCTACAAAACAGACTATTATACAGAGATTTCTCAATATAATAAACGCTAATATGATAAAAAAAGTTAAATTGAGGTAATTAAGCCGCCGCCACCTACCTAAAATTGTTCGACCGCCGCCGCCGATCTTTGGTTCTTAGCCGATTGCCTTTATAACCTAACAGTTGGTAAAAGTGCCCCAGGAGCTTTTGATTTTGGGAGTCTCAACGTGAACTTATAATACTATTTTGTAAATAATCATTGAATAATCAACACAACCTGTAGTATGCAACAATATTCGCCACTGCCGAAATAAACACTTTTTTCTCTCCACTTATTTCGATTTTGGAATACTTATACAAAAATATGTATTTATATTTGATGTCATCTTCTTCAAGCTAATAGGTGGGGTTTCTTTAGTTTAGTTTATTTTATTCATTTCCTATTTTATATTGCCACCAATATGAATTTGATGCACTCATTGAATTTGACATTTTATTTTTTCGATGATGTCGGAAAGTTTAATTTTAAAATTTATTAAAAATTTAATTCTGCACGAAATGAGGGAGAAAATTATACTTAAATCTTATACATTTGTTGGTCTGGCGCCCAGCTAGCTACACCTGATAACAAATTTAAATTTAAAACTTTACGCATATGCGTTTGTATATATACATTATGATGAGGTTTTATAATATTATAATTTTTGTGGGTTTAAATACACAATTTAGCCACATAATTTTAATAAATTTTTTTGTGAAATTTTTTTCATTTTGTGTACAAAATATTGCCCTAAAAAACCACTTTGAACTAAAACAAAAGACAATTTTTTTGAAAACAATAAACAACCAACCAGCGTGTTCCTCATCAAACATATATTTAACAATTTGACACAAGTGGAAAATAATTTTTTGTTATTATTTATATAGAAGGCGGCATAAAAGCTCTATCTATATATCTTGTATACACATATATAAATATATTTTATTTTTTTTTCCTAAAAATAAAGTGTCAAACTAACACAAATATCCACCGAAATCAAATTAAATGTATAAAACGTGTTATTAATAAACTAAAGACATCATTTTATTGTTAAATTCCCTTGCCGCGTATTAACTACGCATCATAAAGAAAAAATATTCACAAACAAAACATTAAAATTTTTTTAAAAATTCTATAGCATAAGAATTTGAAAAAGAGAAGAATTACTTAAGTGTCGACGATTTCATCTACAATGATGATAAATACTTTTTAAATTATTTTCTAACTACAGTGTGTTGTAAAAGTATTTTTTTTAATTTCCAAATTTTGTCAGAAGTTTTATCTTTATATAAA
Source organism: Lucilia cuprina (assembly GCF_022045245.1). Lineage (NCBI taxonomy): Eukaryota > Metazoa > Arthropoda > Insecta > Diptera > Calliphoridae > Lucilia > Lucilia cuprina. Next base: position 30,360,577 of record NC_060952.1, read on the forward strand.
TTGCAGTATTTTAGTCTATGGACTACTAAAAAGTCTATGGATAACATTTTGAACCCTGCACTGGTCAATTAGTCTAGTCTAGTAGACTAGTATATATTAATTTATTGACTAGTAGAACTTATCTGTGGACTAGTATAATGACTAGTATATTGACTAGTCTTTGGACTAGTCCATTGACTAGTATATTGACTAGTATATGGACTAGCCTATGAACTAGCCCATAGACTAGTCTATAAACTAGTCCATTTACTAGTCTATGAACTAGCCCATTGACTAGTCTATGGACTAGTCTATGAACTAGTCCATTGACTAGTCTATGAACTAGCCCATTGACTAGTATATTGATTAGTCCATTGACTAGTCTATGGACTAGTCCATTGACTGATATATTGACTAGTCTATGGACTTGTTCAATGACTAGTATATTGACTAGTCTATGGACTATTCCATTGACCAGTATATTGACGAGTCTATGGACTTGCCCATTGACTAGTATATTGACTAGTATATGGATTATTCTATTGACTAGTATATAAACTACTATTGGACTGTTATATTGACTAGTCTGTGAAATCCATTCATAGTATTTTTACTAATGTGTTGAATAGTCTATAGACTAAAATGAGGACTAGAAGAACCTATGGACTGGTTTATTGACTAAGCAATGTACTAGAAATGAATAGGAACGAATTGAAATTTTCCAATGCAGGCGCGGATCTAGCTCATGTGTTTGGAAGAGGGGGAATTTTTGATTCCTTTTTTCACATTTTTATATTTTGTATCCAATATTTTTGGTTTGGCAAGGAAATCTTTCTGTCCCCTCCCCCACTAAAACGACGAACTATTTCTTTTATAAAAGTGGTAGTCAGATATTCTTTACTAGCCAGAGTTGTTAATGGATCATTAATTTTTGAATTAACTCTTTTATGTATACGGGACTCCGGTGTGTCCCAAGACTTTTTTTAATTTTTCTCGAGTTTGAGCGTAATTTTGAGTACACAGCTACATTAAACGGTTATTTCTAAAGAAAAATAAGGTATTTTTTAGAATTTGATGTCACTACATACTAAAAAGGATAATATCCTGCGATATCCTTCAAAAAGATTTTTCCATTTTTCATCAAAAATGGTTAAATATGTGACAAAAAAGTGCGTATTGATGTCATATCCATAAAAATGCCAGCGGTTTAGTTTTGTGCGTGAAAGGGTTAATTCGTGAATTATTCATGCAAAATATACCGAATGAAATTTAAGTAAATTCAAATGAATATTGGAAAAAGGAATTGCAATAAATTTATAATTCAAATAAATTTGTCAAATAAATTACAATTACATTGCAATTAAATATGTTTTTAACAAACTCGAATTATAACGATTTCTAGCTTATTTCAGGTCCCGATATTTTCATACAAAAATCATGATTTATAAGGAATTTTTGATTAAAACTAATTACTTTTTTTTAACTCCCCCCAAGTAAAATTTCATACAGTTTTCCCTTTATAAAATGAAGTTTAAAACAGTTTTCTTTGATTAGGCGCGTATCCAGGACAAGATCTGTTCTCGAATTTAATTGATTGTAACACATTCATTGTTCTAATTAAAAATCAATTCAATTCAAATTAATTAATTTTTTTTTTTTGATTAATTTAAATTGAAAACGAATTGCAACTCATTTTTACAAATTCTTTTGAATTTGTAATTAATTGAAATTTATTTCTGACTAATTCGTTTGAAAATATGGACAACTCTCTATATGTAATTCTCAAATTAAGAAATGTAGACGATTTTCATAGCACACTGTACCTTAGACATTCATTCTAAAAAAAAAAGAAAAAGCAATAAAATAGTACTTAAATTAATCGCAAGATTTTATTTAATAGATGAATGATGTTTTGTGTTCTGTGATATTTTTTTCGTATGGTTCACTTTTTAATAGTTTTTTTAAATACCCTACAGCATAAAACATATATTTTTTTGATGTCTAATAGTATTCATATCCAATTTTCTAACACAAATAAACTTTATTTATAATTTTATTTTATAGTCAGGTGACATATTTAAACTAAAAATTTATAAACTATGTATACTTATAGCGTAGTTAAAATTCGTTCTGAGCCAATCTTATATATTCTCTTTAAAATTTTATTACTTTTGGAAAATGTTCTTTTTTATGTTATTTGAATTTATGAAACATAATTTTAAATAGACAATTAGCAAAACTATTTAGAAAATGCCTTTAATCTGTTAATTTAATAGGTTTATAGGAAAAAATTTGCCATAGAATTCGTAATCTTTTGGGAAATAAGAAAATTTTAAATATTCTTACAATTTTAATTAAAAGACAATTTAAATAAATAATTAAAAAACATTTCCTAAAATAATTTCTTGCATTTTGCTTTTTGAAACTTCCATCATTCCATCACTAAGAACAAAGTAATGATACTCAGTTGCAATCTTCGATTAACAGTATTGCAAATATTTCGTAATAATCATCATCATTACGATCTTACATAACTTTTCTTAACACTCTTTCATTTACCATAAATGGTAAAAAACATACAAAGTTAAAAAAAAAAAACCAACGAGCACTAAACAACTGTGATCATGTTTTATTACAATATTTGTATCACTTAAATGTTTGACCCTTTTTATGTACCATTGAGTCCTAATGAACAATGACCAAAAATGTAACATAACAACGAAAATCCATTATGAATTGTGTTATTTTTAAGCTTCCAGTATTAAATGCGATGTGCAACCAAACAGCAACAGTAACAATAAAACTAAGAATCAATATGCTGTTAATTTTATACATAATTTTTAAACAGCTGCAACCACAAATAAAATAACTTAAACAAGGTAAAAAAGTTATCGATGAATTTAAACGATTTATCGAATGTACCGTTTATGATATTCTTGATATTTGGTAGCGAAATTGATGTTAAATGATGTTATTAAAAGGAAATCTTTAAAGTTGCAATGTTAAGCTTAAGTGCTTTAAAGTTTTACAGGAAGCATTTAGTAAACGTTTTTTAATTTCTAGAGGAATTAAGGAAAAGTTCTGCAAATAGAGAAATTTAGTCGAAATTTTTTATAAAAAGAGAAAAATTGTCGAAATTCCAAAACATATAATAAATGTATTAAAAATTTTCTATAAACAGAAAATTTATCAAAAATTTCCTCAAAAAAGTAAATTTATCGAAAATTTCCATATGAAAAGAAAATTTATCAAAAGTTTCCCATAATGGAAAATTTATTGAACATTTTTATAAAAAAGGTAATTTATCTAAATTTTTTATGAAAAACAAGATCTATCAAATTTTTTTATAAAAATAAAAATTATCAAATATTTAAAAAAAATATCGAAAATTTTCTTTAAAAAGGAAATTTAGTTAGTATTAAATTAGTTAGGTAGATACGTAGATAGATAGATAGATAGATAGATAGGTAGATAAATAGATAGATAGATAGATAGATAGATAGATAGATAGATAGATAGATAGATAGATAGATAGATAGATAGATAGATAGATAGATAGATAGATAGATAGATAGATAGATAGATAGATAGATAGATAGATAGATAGATAGATAGATAGATAGATACATAGATAGATAGATAGATAGATAGATAGATAGATAGATAGATAGATAGATAGATAGATAGATAGATAGATAGATAGATAGATAGATAGATAGATAGATAGATATTTAGTTAGTTAGTAAGTTAGTTAATTATCTAGTTAGTAAGTTAGTTAATTATCAAGTTAGTAAATTAGTTAATTATCTAGTTATTTGGTAAGTCAGTTAGTTAGCTAGTTAGTTAGATAGTTAAAAAATTTTAAAAGAAATTTAGGTTTTAAAAACAATTGAGTGGGTCGATCGGTGGAGACTGCGTTTAATGAAGTTGTCCACTATATAAGTGAATCATTAATCAATAAACTGCATAAACTGGCATTGACATCCAAGTATTAGCTACATTCTCAGGAACAGTTATATAAGCCGCACAATGTTGGCAATTTGTCCCCTTTTCTCAGGGTTACCTCGATTCATATAGTCCTAAGGAACCCAACTGAGTACATATGTAGGTGATGAGTTCTATGTTATGGATACCATAGATATGTGATGTTAGCTCTTTCTAACTTATGATTTTATAATCTGGTAGACTTTTGGACACATTGAAAAACATCGGACGTCGTAAATTGAATTATAAAAAATTTATTGACATCCAAAACCGTATTGGATTGTAAAAAAGATTTAACAGAATACTCACCCAGTTATCCCCCGGGGCATGTTGCCTTGATGAACGGCCTTCATCTTGGTGTATTGCAATCCTGGGGTAAAGAGGTGCTACCAGTACCTCTAGTCTGCCAGGACTATAAACTGGTGATGTCAATTCACTCCTCGGATATTCCTTGGAATGATTTGACATGGGGCGAAGTGATCAAATATAGTTCTAGGAAATGTCATCACAGACCGTATTGCATTGTTAAAAGGCTTTAACAAAATACTCACCCAGGGATCCCCCGGGGCATGTTTCCTTGATGAACGACCTTCATCTTGGTGTATTGCTATCCTGATGTAAAGAGGTGCTACTAGAGTACCTCTAGTCTGCCGGGACTATAAACTAGTGATGTCAATTCACTCCTCGGATATTTTTTGGAATGATTTGTTACTACGGGTGGCCAGCAGTCCGTGGGACTCGTCCTGGCTGTTTAGTGGATTAAGGTTCCATCGGAATGCACGTAGTGTGGTGATGGTGACGGTGATGGTGACGGTGATGGATGAAAGTTATCTTATTCAAGCGATGCCATTAAATTTTACTTCCATGTCAAGGTTTGTGCAGGGGAAACTCCTTTTCGAAGTCATTTCATTAGTACAGTTTTATTTTGGGTTACATTTTGTTCTATGCAGTACAGTGCTGTATAGTATGTGTATGGGCAACTCTGGTCTAAGTGCTTTCGCCCACTCAACAGAGGCCATCCCATCTGCGTGGTTATAAAAGGAAGTGATATTTTTGCATCTCGAAAGTTAAACAACGGGACATCAATATTTAATAGCTCAAGTACTTGAGCACAGTGCACGTATACTAAACCGCAAATTTCATGCACGCAAATTTCCACCAGCGTGTAAGAAGAACAATCGGGCAGTGAAATAAGCCAACAGTAGTAAGCTGTGAATCATATGAATAAAAGGTCACTCGGGAGTAGTTGGCAACGAAAGTCTAAATTTACTTGCATTTAATAAGCCATTCGGCAAATCAAGAAGTAAAATAAAAATAAGCGCAGAGAGATTCGCATACGGCCTTTGGGAATATTGAAATGATGGGTAGATTCACAAAGATCCTATGGGGGACCCTAACGAAAGCAGTATTTAAAGCTTTGATTCCCATGAATGTAGAAAATGTTGCGATAACAGTAAAAGTCTGGAAAAAAATTTTCTATCATCAGGCTTTCGTCGGTATTATTCGAATATTTTGGGAGTGATATTATCAAAAACTTAATATCTGAAGATCGAAAGAATATCTTCATTGATTAATTTAAACATCTTATAATGTTTGAAATGGCCTAAGTCTATTTCTTTGAAATTGATGTAGTATTTATTCTCCTACCAAACTAATCTTAATATGAAATGAAAAATAACTCTGTACTATGTGTTATTAAACCGGCTTAAATTGTGCAACATTTATACTCACAATTCTAATTAAATTATTATGAACTTTATTCATGCATTTTTGTCATTTTAACTATAAATATGAATTGATCTAAATGTATGGAACTTGTATGTACATTTAAACTAAAAACCAATTTATTAAATACATTCATTCATTCCCATGTACAATAAATAGTTCGAGTTAATGCCAAACTCACAAAATTTATTCGTATATCATACATATAGTTTATATTGATACAATAAATGTATAAATAGATGTAATTTTAGACAACATTAACGTTCAAAATGCAAAATGTCATATGAATTGATTGCATTAATTAATAAATTAATTTTAAACCTCATTTAGTAGTAACTGCATGCAGCAGCACTAAATGAAAATGAATGATGTATTTATGTTGTAGTAGTTGTTGTTGTTTTTGCTTTAACAGACACAATAAGTCAGTTATTTAAAATAATGTATTTATTTAAATATTAATTTAATTGACAAATATATACATATTAATAAAAATTTAAATCTAAATAGTTTTCTTATAAATTTAGATTTTTTTTTTAATTCTTTCATATACTGGAAATAATAAAGTCAATAATTTAAAATACTGCATTAATAGCAATATTCATGCAATAATAAAATCCAACACCATATGAAATTAACAAGACTAACAACTACAACTGACTGCAACATCATCATTCTCATAAACATCAACAACATCACATGAAAATGTTAATTGAATTTTAATGGTTGCAACTCTTTATAAATACATACATACTACTAGTATATTTTATGATTCATGTGTTTGTGAAAGTTTTAATGGATTTATGTTTGTACATTAAGTTGGTTCCGGAATTGTAAAAAAAATTAATATTTAAGTTTTTTTTATTTCGAAAAGGGGTAATAATACATACAACCGAATAATCTCTTTAATTACTTGTGATATGTACCAGATAATAAATACTCCCCTAATGTTTTTATATACATAACCTAATGTATACAGTTGTGTATTTATAATTTTTAAATTAAATATGTATTCAGTTAACTCTTTTGTGATCTATAATCTGATTACTGTCGATGTATTATTCGTGTATAAGTAAAGAATAAGAAACTTATATTCGATTACTCCAAATCCTTTATATTCACATGCCTTTAAAAATCGATTCCTTTGTTATAACTTAAATTTATAAAAATTAGCTTTTTCATATATCGATGCTGTTAAAAGGCAACTAGAACAGAACTAAAACAGAACTAGACTAGAACTAGACTAGAACTACTTATGAGAGAACCAAAACAGAGCTAGAACAGAACTGAACTAAAACTTAACTGAACTAAAACTTAACTGAACTAAAACTGAACTGAACTGAAGTAGAACTGAAATAGAACTGAAATAGAACTGAAATAGAACTGAACTAGAACTGAACTGGAACTGAACTAGAACTGAACTAGAACTGAACTAGAACTGAACTAGAACTGAACTAGAACTGAACTAGAACTGAACTAGAACTGAACTAGAACTGAACTAGAACTGAACTAGAACTGAACTAAAACTGAACTAGAACTGAACTAGAACTGAACTAGAACTGAACTAGAACTGAACTAGAACTGAACTAGAACTGAACTAGAACTGAACTAGAACTGAACTAGAACTGAACTAGAACCAGAACTGAACTATAGATAGATAGATAGATAGATAGATAGATAGATAGATAGATAGATAGATAGATAGATATATAGATAGATAGATAGATAGATAGATAGGTAGATAGATATATAGATATATAGATATTATATTATATTATATATATATATATTATATATATTATATATATATATATATATATATATATATATATATATATATATATATATATATATATATAGTATATATATATATATATATGTATATATATATATATATAGTATATATATATATATATATATATATATATATATATATATATATATATATATATATATATATATATATATATATATATAGTATATATATTATTTATATATATATATATATATTATATATATATATAGACATATAGATTGATAGATAGATAGATAGAGATTTGGAGATTATTTTGAATTCTATGTAATCCACTTAAACGGATTTCTATGTATTTATGTGCCCATTTTAATCCACTAAAAGTCGTTTGCCGGATCATAATGATAATTATACCCTTCACCTTCGTGAGAAGGGTATATATAAGTTTGTCATTCCGTTTGTAATTTCTATAATATAATTTTCCGACCCTATAAAGTATATATATTCTGGATCCTTATAGGTAGCGGAGATGATTAAGCCATGTCCGTCTGTCCGTCTGTCTGTCTGTATGTTTGTTGAAATCAGTTTTTAGAAGACCCCAGATATCTGCGAGATCCGAATCTTCCATAATTCTATCAGACATACGACCGGCAAGAACGCTATTTAAAATCAGCAAAATCGGTCCATAAATAACGGAGATATAAGCAAAAAACCGAGACAACCTCTGAAAATTTCATATAAAATTTAGATTTTTTATTCATGCTCAGACAGAAACTGCAAAAAACAAAAACAAAATACATAACAATACGGTAAATATTGTTATTGTAATTTGTTTATAAAAGCAAAGCATAGCAAGAGCAGCAGAGCAAGAGTAGCAGAGCGAGAGCAGCACTAATGTTTTGTTATTGGGCTAGAAATATGAAATTAAGTATGTAGAGCCTGGATTAAGTGAGAACTATAAAAGGGGACTTTCTGGTACTTTTTCGTTCTTCAAAAGGTATTTTTTGAAATTTCTATAATATTGAACCTAGAAACATGAAATTAAGTATGCATGGCCCGGATTAAGTGAGGACCCAAACAAGGGGAGTTTTTGGTACTTTTTCGTTTTTCAAAAGGTACTTTTTGCAATTTCTACAATATTGAACCTAGAAACATGTAATTAAGTATGTATGGCCCGGATTAAGTGAGGACCCATAAAAGGGGACTTTTTCGTTGTTCAAAAGGTACTTTTTGCAATTTCTACATTATTGAACCTAGAAACATTTAATTAAGTATGTATGGCCCGGATTAAGTGAGGACCCATAAAAGGGGACTTTTTTGGTACTTTTTCGTTCTTCAAAAGGTACTTTTGCAATTTCTACAATATTGAACCTAGAAACATGTAATTAAGTATGTATGGCCCGGATAAAGTGAGGACCCATACAAGGGACTTTTTGGTACTTTTTCGTTTTTCAAAAGGTACTTTTTTGCAATTTCTACAATATTGAACCTAGAAACATGTAATTAAGTATGTATGGCCCGGATTAAGTGAGGACCATAAAAGGGGACTTTTTGGTATTTTTTCGTTGTTCAAAAGGTACTTTTTGCAATTTCTACAATATTGAACCTAGAAACATGTAATTAAGTATGTATGGCCCGGATTAAGTGAGGACCCATAAAAGGGGACTTTTTGGTACTTTTTCGTTCTTCAAAAGGTACTTTTTGCAATTTCTACAATATTGAACCTAGAAACATGTAATTAAGTATGTATGGCCCGGATTAAGTGAGGACCCATACAAGGGGACTTTTTGGTACTTTTTCGTTCTTCAAAAGGTACTTTTTGCAATTTCTACAATATTGAACCTAGAAACATGTAATTAAGTATGTATGGCCCGGATAAAGTGAGGACCCATACAAGGGGACTTTTTGGTACTTTTTCGTTTTTCAAAAGGTACTTTTTGCAATTTCTACAATATTGAACCTAGAAACATGTAATTAAGTATGTATGGCCCGGATTAAGTGAGGACCCATAAAAGGGGACTTTTTGGTATTTTTTCGTTGTTCAAAAGGTACTTTTTGCAATTTCTACAATATTGAACCTAGAAACATGTAATTAAGTATGTATGGCCCGGATTAAGTGAGGACCCATAAAAGGGGACTTTTTGGTACTTTTTCGTTCTTCAAAAGGTACTTTTTGCAATTTCTACAATATTGAACCTAGAAACATGTAATTAAGTATGTATGGCCCGGATTAAGTGAGGACCCATACAAGGGGACTTTTTGGTACTTTTTCATTCTTCAAAAGGTACTTTTTGCAATTTCTACGATATTAAACCTAGAAACATGTAATTATGTTTGTATGGCCCGGATTAAGTAAGGACCCATAAAAGGGGACTTTTTGGTACTTTTTCGTTTTTCAAAAGGTACTTTTTGCAATTTCTACGATATTAAACCTAGAAACATGTAATTAAGTATGTATGGCCAGGATTAAGTGAGGACCCATGAAAGGGTACTTTTTGGTACTTTTTCATTCTTCAAAAGGTACTTTTTGAAATTTCTATAATATTGAACCTAGAAACATGTTATTAAGTTCGTATATCCCGGATTAAGTGAGAACCAGTAAAAGGGGACTTCTTGGTACTTTTTCATTCTTCAAAAGGTACTTTTTGCAATTTCTACGATATTAAACCTAGAAACATGTAATTATGTTTGTATGGCCCGGATTAAGTAAGGACCCATAAAAGGGGACTTTTTGGTACTTTTTCGTTTTTCAAAAGGTACTTTTTGCAATTTCTACGATATTAAACCTAGAAACATGTAATTAAGTATGTATGGCCAGGATTAAGTGAGGACCCATGAAAGGGTACTTTTTGGTACTTTTTCATTCTTCAAAAGGTACTTTTTGAAATTTCTATAATATTGAACCTAGAAACATGTTATTAAGTTCGTATATCCCGGATTAAGTGAGAACCAGTAAAAGGGGACTTCTTGGTACTTTTTCGTTCTTCAAAAGGTACTTTTTACAATTTCTACAATATTGAACCTAGGAACATGTAATTAAGTTTGTATGGCCCGGATTAACTGAGAACCCATAGATGGGGACTTTTTGGTACTTTTTCGTTCTTCAAAAGGTACAAAAGGCTTCAAACACATCATGGTGAAGGGTATATAAGATTCGGCACAGCCGAATATAGAACTCTTACTTGTTTTTTATTAATTTTTCCCGCGATATATTTTAAACTTCGAAATTTTTGAGACCGATTCCGAAAAGATTGCAGACATTTTTTAAAGGACAGAATATTTATTCGGATTAAAAAATAAATGTTTAGTTACAAAAAAATATTATATTTTAATTAAAATTCAGCGTTTGTAAAAATAGTGCATGGGACCCCTAATGTACATACAGACATATATACATACATTCATTTAAATATGAAATGTATAGTGTCTGATATCTGTTTGACTTCTGTTCATTTCATATAATATTTTTGTTTGTGGGCGTTTTGCCACATAATTGTTTTCATTTAAAAAATATTAAATAATTCATTAATAATCATCTTTATTATAGGTTTGTAAATGTTATATATTTGGCATATATGTATGTCTGTATGTATTTCATATTTATTTATTTTGTAGCACTTTTTTCAAAAGTAATGTTATTAATTCTAAAGGTTTAAACCAACATATACCTATGTACATAAACATGTACATATGAATGTTTGCATGTGTAGGTATTTGTACAAACATTATATGTATGTACTTAAAATTTACTTTAACATACATACTTACATATATGTACATAAATGTTGTTTTTTGTTATTATTAATATTTATTTATGTTGAATGTGTATACATACTTATGTATGTTCATTTCTATCTATACATTTGTCTGATTGTATAATGATTTTTATTAATTCTCTTTTTGACTTAATTAAATATGAAAATAAATTAAATTTAATTAATTTGAAAATACCACAAATTGCCCTAAAACAATTATGTGCATACATTTATTTATAGGTACATAGTATATGTCTCTTCTTTTATTTTAAGAGTGTTCTAACTTAAAATATATTGATTTAATGTTTTCTGATAGTTTTAGAGTTTATTTTTTTATTTCTTAAATACATATCATGATTTGCTTAAGAGTTATTGCAAAAATTTATTTAGTATTTATAAATATATATTTACGTTTAAGGGTTAATACCAGGCGATTATCCAGCTCAAGCGTTTGGGGCGGGGAACTTTTTTTACTTATATTAATTTCTTTTTTCTTCATTTTTTTACTTTGTTTGGAAAAAAATTAGGAAATTTCCCTTTTCCCACCCCTTGGTTCCGCGCCTGGTTAATACAGTATAGTATAGGCCTGAACGGCCGTAGATACCATACACGATATTATGTAAAAAATATGGATTAGTTTTTATAATTAAAAAAGTTTTATTGCCCTAAATCCGAACTGTTTTACCGAAATGTGATTTTCTAAAAGAGGAGTTATACGGGGGTTATTGTGGGACTATCCATATAAATATTGGCAGAATTATTAACGTTCAAATTCAAGTCATTTAAGCACAATTTAATCGTGATTCTTGTGTTAATTGATTCTTAAATCATTATTTAAATTGGAATTTGTATGGGGCAAGGATCAAATAAAGCCCGATCGCTACAAAAATCAGCTGCCGACTTTGGTGAAAATACTGGAACATTTAACATAATAATGGACTTAAGAGTTGTAAGGTTGTAAAAGTTGTAAGGTTGTATGGAGGCTAGCTAAAACAATGAACCGATTTTAAGTATTAGGCTTCGTCCTCGCGTTAAAAGAACGTTTGTGTCCAATTTCATTTAGTTATCTCGAAAATTCTGACCTTTAGTTTGATTACAAGGTTAACAAGGACGGACAGACGCTCGGATATCATAGAATATGGTTCTGAGCCGATTGGTTTACTTTAAGAAGGGAAAAGGGACAATATTTCAATGCGTTACATACTATTTAAAGTGGTGTAGAGTATAAAAAATGATTTTCTCCGAAATCATCAAAATATCGCAGTTACCGTTAATCTGGACTTATTTTTTACTATTTTATTAGTTGCATGCATTCACATATCACAAAAATTATGGCTAACCGAAAATTTTAATAATGATTTTTGAACTCAGCGGTTGGAAATGCATAGGAATTAAATACTTTTATTTAAAAGGCACACAAAACTTCCGATTTTGTTGACTTGTGTAATTATTGTTTAAAATATTGTGCCAAAACATCTTAATTAATGATAATTAATGCTCATTTCCCCTCAGCGCCTTGCCTCCAGCAAATACATTCGCTTCTATCATATGTCCTTGTATTTTTCCAAAATTATTTACATCTACTTACATACAGAAAATAACGGCTTTCTATATGTTATTTAATATTATTTTTAAAGCTTTAGAAAAGTTTATGTTTAAGCTTTTTGCCTCAAGTCAAAAAAAGCTTTATAATATATGGTTTACTGTTATAAATTATAACAATATATCAAGCTTTTAGTTCAGCAATTCTCCCACTATTTATATTTATATTGATGCCTAAAAGTATGCATTGCTTTTAAGCGAATAACGGTATATTTCAAACAACCCTGTATTATGTATATAAATGTATTGTTGGCAATTCTAGTTTTAGTTGTGGCCACTGTTGCCATATAAAAATAGAAGCAAAACTAAAATTTAAAATATTTATGTTATTGATGTCATAAATTACTCTGTATAAACTGTTGTCAGATCTTACAATTTTGGCAAAAACATGTTCAGAAAATCATATTTTTTTGGCACAATATTTTAAACAATCATTACACAAGTCAACAAAATCGGAAGTTTTGTGTGCCTTTTAAATAAAAGTATTTAATTCCTATGCATTTCCAACCGCTGAGTTCAAAAATCGTTATTAAAATTTTCGGTTAGCCATAATTTTTGTGATATTGCGATTTTTGTACATACATTGTTTATGCCACTTTTTTTAAGTTTTTACTTAATTTTGCAGAACTGGTACTAAATTACAAAATTTTTTTTTAACAACATGGAAATCTACACAATATTATCTTTCTAAAGAGTATAATCATGATGACAGTTAAACTTGATTGCCTTGCAAGGAAGTTGAAAATTATTTTTCTGTTGTATCCTTATAACAATACTTTGGGCTAAATTTTTTGAGTTTTTCCGACTATTTTAGAGTGTTTGACTTTTTTCAACTTTTTTAAAATTATCGACTATTTTTGACCTTTTTCTACCATTTCCGACTTTTTGACTTTTTTTGAATTTTTTGACTTTTATTTACAAAGTCGACTTTTTTCATAGACATTAGTCTATTAGTTATCGACTTTTTTTAACAAAATAGTCGACTTCGACTTTTTTCGACAAAAATCGATTGTTCGTAGGTGAAATATTTCGAATTGAATTCAACTTTTGTTTGTTATTTTTACATACTCATGAATTCAAAATATTCCACAATTCACAATCAGTAACGTTGTATGTCGTAAGTTTTTACTATTCTTTGGTTTTGTATCAAAAATTTTTGTCTTTTTGACATACGATACCTACAGTGTCTATATATGTTTTATGTATCATAATATATGAAGAACAAATATTGTTAAAAGCAAAAAAAACACATTAACCCAAAATCACGATTTTTTTTTCAAAATATTTCACAAAATTTTTAACGAATTTCCAATTGTTATTTAAAATTATTATTATTGTTAATTGTTGGTACTATAATGTAAAATAAAATCAAACTCGTTTACCTTAAATTAAAGTTATAAGAATAAAACAAAAAAGTTCAATGTTCTACTTCGCTGCAGGACATCCAAGGTTTCCTGTAATATCCTGGCAGCATGTAGATTGCCTTGTTAAATAACTCTATAAATATTGGTGCGGTTTTGAGAAATTTAATAAATAATACCAAAAAATTTCATAAATAACATTTTTTACAAAAACTACAATATCTCGGAAACTACAGCTAAGCGGAAATTTTCATAACAATTTTTGAACTCAACGGATAGAAATACATATGAATCAGCTATTTTTATTTTAAAATAAAAAGATTTCAATGATTATGTTTAATCGATTAAACAATTTCAAAATCATAAAAAAGCTTTTAGATTTTTATTTTAAAACGTGACACCTCGGTGTTCTTAATGGCATTGTCAGATATTCGTTTGACAATTTTTATTGTCAGATGTGATCAGATTTTATGCATCTGATAATGGAACCATTGCTTTTTTAACTGGTAACATGTGTATTAAAAGAATATATGCAGCTAAAGTTCTGTCAACCTTGGTCATACAACAATCTTACAAAAGTGTGACCTTATATTTTTTGTTGGCAGATAAATTAATTTTCTAACAATTCTCTGGCAATGAAATTGTAAGATTTTCTTATTAGCATCCTGACATCTTATTTGCTAACAACTTTTCATTCTCAATACATTGTCAGATCTGAAAACCGTGTAAACATACCTATTGTATATATTTTTATAAAGCATCTCAAACTTCATATCTGGAAATCCTTATATAAAGGCTAAATTTTAATCTTTTAGAAAAGTATATACTTATTTGTATCTGGTTTAAATTTTGTTGGCTGGTGTTATTATTAAATAATACAACTTACAGAAAATTTATTTGATTTTAATGTTTTTTCCTTTATTATAATAAAATATAACCTTTATCTTCTTTATCTTTATATAAATTGGAAAATGTTTTAATCTTTTCAATAGCAGTCTCAAAATTCTCCTTAAATTCTCTGATTTCTGAAAAATATAAAATAAAAAAATGTCAAAATTTAATGCAATAATATTAAAAAAGAATTAAAAACAAATTTACCAATTCTGTAGCCACAAATTTTTATGGATTTCAAACGTTTTGGAAATTTTCGATGATTTATAATAAATTTCAAAAATGTATGATCATTATGCAGTAATCTATTATAACGTATCATAATTATTAGTTTGGAATTATTTTGCAGCAGATTAAACCAAAAATCTTGTACAATTTTAAAATAACTATTTAAGGAAATATTCAAAAATGTTAAATTAATTCTTTTATCTTCAAATTCCATTAACTCTTGATCATAAATATCATAATCAATTAAGTAATCATCGTATTCATCATAGCCATTAGAACCTAGTTTTGTAAGTGTAAAATGTCTTAAATTGGGATGTTTTAAGATAATCAAAATTTTAGAGAATTTTATTTTTCTGCCAACTCTCAGCGTTAGTTTCTCCAAAGAGCTGAGACTATATAAATTATTAATCAATAATGAGGAGGGTTCAGTAATTAACGTTCTAAGTTTAAGACAACTTGTAGCCACATAAATAGGCATCTGAGCAAAATTATCATGCCAGATAAGTGTTGATAGATTTCTTAAATTCACTCCATTATTTATTTCAAACAGTTTCTTTAGATGATTTCGTTGACAATTGTTAACAAGTACATTTTCCAAAGTTGTTGTTACTTTAAAATACTCAAATATTCCTATATATTCTGTGTCGGTAATGGAAAATGTTATTAGTTTCATATTACTTAAAATTGCCATTAAATCGCGCCAAATTAAACCCGAACAATTCTCCAAAACAAATGTATTTAAAGTAGAAATAGTAGCAAAACTAGCGATTTCAAAATTTTGTAATTTTAAATATTCTAATTGACTACAAGTTTTTTGCAATTTCTTAAAGAAATCTTCATTAATTGAGATCAACGACCATGATTCTAGGACCAGTTTTTTAAGACATTTAAAATTATTAAAAATTAAATTGTTGAATTTTCTAAAAATACGTTGAGATCGAAAATAGCCTATAGTCAGTTCTTCACAAGGATTTGTTAGACCTCCTAAAACCTGCCTAGTAGCTACACCATTATCATCTTCCTCATTTATAGTAAAATTTCTTATTTGTATTACTAACTGCAGCATATTTAATTTATTTAATATTTTATTCAAATCATAAGTTAATTCTTTATCTATAGTATCAGAAACTGTAATTTCAAGAATTTTCAATTCACTCATATTTTGTAGAGTGTTAATTTTTATATCTTCTCCCATCACCAAGGTCTTTTCGTTGCTATTAAAGCAGTTATCTAAACAGATTTTCTGCAATTTACTGCAATATCTATTTAAAAGTCTTAAATCTTTTTCGCAGATTATAACATGTTGAAAACTTATTGCAGTAAGATTTATAAATCTATGACGATAATCAAATGTTACTCCGAATTCTGTGGGACTAAAAATAAGAGAGCTGCATTTCATCACATCATTGTCATCGTTGAGACTTTTATAGTTTATCGTTGGTGTATATAAAACTAATGTTTTTATATTATCAACTATTAATTGTAGAAATGTATCAATATCTTTTCGATTCAATATGGTTTTATCCTCTTTAACACACTCATAGCCAACTTCATTGTTTCTATTATTATTATTATTATTCGCTGTATTATTTGTCAGCAACATTCCGAAGTGTTGAGACATTTTACACACTTCTAGATTTTTATATTTGTTTTTCCATATAAAATCAACAATCACTATACGAAACTGTCTACAGACTTGTGTCAACTTTAACAATTCCTCCAAGTTAAGATATTGGAAAATTTCGTATAAAACATCCACGTTTGTTATTACTTTTTCCATTTTTATTTACAAAATTTATTTTAAACTAATTACACAATATGAAAGAAAATAATTTCTTAATGTTTTGTATATTGACAACAAATTGTCAGCTGTCTTAGCTGATCGAATGTGATCTTATTGCGGGATGCCACTAAATTAAAAACAATTTGGAAAGTATAGTCGGGCATGGCCGACCATATAATACCCTGCACCATGAGTATATTTAAAAATTTTTATAAAGAATCTTTTATGTTGAATATTACCACAATTCCAAAATATTTAAGCAAATATTAAGCAAAAATTTCTAAATGAGTCAAATATGGGCCGATCCTCAGTAAATTTGGGAAAAGGATATATTTTTTAAATAACAGTTAATTTTGTCGAGTTTCATTGCGATACAAATGGTTACAAGTCAATTTTAGACGTTTAAGACAACTTTTTAAGGGGGTTTGTATGGGGGCTAGGGTCAAATAAAGGCCAATCCTTACGAAAATCTGCAGTGTCATTTATACTTATGTAAAACTTATTTGTGCCAATTTTTAGAGAGATAATAGAATATTTAACGTAATTATGGCATAAAAAGTTCAAATCGGGAGGTACGGTTGTATGGGGGCTAGGTAAAAATAATAGACCGATTTCAACCATTTTCAATAGGATTCGTTCCTGTGTCAAAAAACGTGCTTGGTCCAAATTTCATCAAATTATCTTGAAAATTGCGGCCTGTACCTTAATCGACTCAAAAAATTATTCTGAATCGATCGGTATACTTTGAGGCGGGTATTGAACCAATATGTTACAATCATCAGCACAAACGTATATTACCCTCCCCACTATAGTGGTGTAGGGTATAATGATTTCAGCTGACTGTATCGTTCGAATACAAGCATGCAATTATTTTTTCAAATTTGAAAAGTAACGATCGTTTTATCAAAAGAATGACAAAATAATATCCTATCATATTTCGTATAGAAGACATCCCAGTGGGTGGTCTCCAGCCAACTTATTTAAAATCTGAAAACAAACTTTGTAACATTAAAATCGTTGATAGTTTTGATCTATTTAGTGTGAAGCATCTGAGTGAAAAGTAGAGAGTTCCTAGAACCTCTTAGACAAGGAACAACAGGATAGAGCAGCTAATAATATGGTGCAATTTGACATGGATTCGTAACTACTACATACTTTACTCTGTCCAATGGATTTATAGACTCATCCAGTTGAAGTAGCCAAAACTTTTGACATTTAATTGCCTTTTCAGGGCGTGGCAGTAGACGTACATTAACATCACTATTAAAAAGCAAATAACCTTATTTATCGAACAGTATAAACTTTTTTGGTTAGTGGTATCTTTTTGTTAGAAACTTTTACATTTTTGTACATAACTCGGTCAAATCCTTTTCAGGACGTGGCAGTGGACGTACATAAACATCACTATTGAAAAGCTAATAACATTATCTATCGAACAATATAAACTTTATTAGTTAGTGATATCTTTTTGTTAGAAACTTTTACATAACTCGGTCAAATCCAAAAATTTACAATTTTCTAAAAGGAAACCTTTCCTTCCTTTAGCAAGATTAATGATTATACTATTGATACTTAATTGGGCAATTTCAAGGCTTGGCAGTGGGCGTACATAACCATCTCAATTATAAACTTTGTTTTGAAGTGTTATTTAGTTTTTGAACTACTGAGTTTAAACGACAATAGTTTAAAGCAGGTGTCGTATTATAGTCAGACGATTATAAGATCTGAGAACCGTGATTAATTCATTTTGTAGTAGCAGTATTCAAATAAAGAAAGAAACAGTTTGTTTGTTAAGAAGGCATGACAGTGTGCTCTAAGCCTGTAATTAAAAAGCCAAATCCTAACTCTATCAAAGTTTGAAATTTTGTAGCGTGTCAAATATTAAGTAATTACTTTATTTGGGAGTAGCAGTTGGCGAATAACAACAGCAGTTTAAAAGCTAACTTTATAATATATGTTTTGTGTTTTTCAGTAAACAGTAACTTTACTTAGATCGAGTTTTTCTGATAAAGATAATCTTCATTCTTTGGTTAAACCTGGTTTAATATATGTTTCGTGTTTTTCAGTTATCAGTAGAAATGAAGAACAAAAACTTAATATTTTAAGTAAATGTCTAAATGTTTATTTAGCATTTTTCCAAAATTTTTCATTTTACAAAAGTATTGTTTGCAAAAAACAGCTGTTCATTGTTTATGTTTTTAAGTGAAAAGTTAGTAACACTTACAAAGTTAACTGAGCTTAAATCTAAAACTGAAAAACATAATCATCGGTTAAAGTCCGCCTAAATTTGTTCCGAGTTTAATCAAGTTAAGCCTAGTTTAACTGAGGAGTAATTTAGCTGTTCCGAGTTGAATCTAACAGCAAGTTAAGCCTACTCTAACTGAATAGTAAAATAATAGCACAGACTATTTTGCTGTTTAAGATTTAGAATGCTGAGAAAAGTGTTTCATTACTCGTTTTTAGTTTTAGCTTTGTAAGAAGATGAACTAATGAATAAATGGGTCTGTTCCTCTAAATGCAAATGAACAAGTTTTAAATTGAAATAAACGAATAAGTTCGAAAACTTGTTATTATTTTCTATATAAAATGAGAAAGATACGTTTGGTTGCATTTAGAGAAACAGGCATAATATCAGAAGTTAAAGTAAAATGTATTTGAAAAGAATATTTACTATCCCCCCTAAACATTTTTACAATCTTACCAAAATTAAAAAAAGTAATGCAATAATAACACTCAGTAAATTTTGTTTGAAATATATTTCTTTTTATTTGTTTAAGGGCTTTTATTTAACACTTAATGTGATGTTAATATTGTTGTTTTTGTTTTAATATTATATTATTTAATATGAAACCAATACAAGCTCTTTCTTTTTTTGATTTGCTTTTATCCTTGATTACCATGTATGTCTGGTTATTTATTATTATTTAAATTAATTTGAAACTTAACAATAAGGTTAGTAATATTTTACATAATTCATTTTTAGTTTTATAATTAAAGATTTTTTGCTTTTAACTTAGATTTATAAACAAAAAATTTGACTAGTATTTAATTCCTTTACACAATTTACTTGTTTTTTTATTTTTGCATATTTTTCTTAAATTTTCTTTGCCTTTGCTTTTTAAATTTTCATTTCAAATTGCTTACATTTTCAATAATAATAATAAAAAAAGATAATAAAAAAATAGATTTTATAATTAATTTTAACATTAACTGATAGTAGTTAATAAAAATAAAAGTTATAGTTAAAGTAATTATAAATTTATAAATAAAATTAATTCCTTTATATGATTTTTGTGATATTTCTGTTACTGAGTATTTTTAAAGTATATATTATAAATTGTTTGTTAGATTTTATATTTTTAACTATATAATACATTTTTTTATAAAAATTAACAAAGAAAATAATACAAAAAAATTTATACAAATTCTTAAAAAAAAGTTAAAATATTTACAAAATAAAATTCTTTTTGTTGGTTGTTTTCTGTTTTGTTTGTCTTCTAAACAATTATCAGTGATTAAAATGCTTTAGATGGTTTTGTATTTTATTTGTCTTATATAAATAAAATTTTAAATTCCTGGTCCATTCATACATTTAGATATATTTAACAGTTATTGTATAACATTTAAGGGTTTTCTATAATAACAATTTTAGTTTTTTTTTTTATTTTAACATTAAACATTTGTATATGCTGTCTGTACATATTTTTTTTTTTAACAAATAAAAATATGTTTATTTGAGACTTTTTTTAATAAAAAATACAAAAAAATAAATATCTTTGTTTGTAAAATCCAAAATATTAAAATTAAAATCAGTACTTTTGGTTTACTTTGTTGGTTTTACAACATGTCTAAAAATCATGTTGTTCTAGGTTTTGTGATGTTGTTTTTTCTTTTCTTTTGTAGTTTGTTATAATTTTTTAAGGATATTGTTGGTTGGTTGTTTTTACTCCTGCTTTTCCAATTTTTGTAAAATGTATTAGACTTTACTTTCTGGTCCTTCGGCAACATTTTTAAAAGCCAATCTTATTCTGGTTAAGTAATGTGATGATATATGACCATAACTTTTATTATACCATTCTGGAGTTTTACCCCTAAAAAATCAATAGAAATATTAAATAGTTGTGATAATTGAATGTTTTTTTTTTTAACTTACTTGACATCAACTCTTGCTAAATGCATAACCCTTGATCTACCACTACCACAGGGTTCAATGAGATAACGTGAGGCCAATACCACACCTCGTACAGCATTAAACATTGGCTTTGCCTTGGCATGATCTATAGAGGTTTCAACAATAACACAAGCACCTCTAGGTAAATCAGTGCGCCAGGATCTAAGAAAAAAAAAAAAAAAAACAAATACAAAAATATAATTTATTTTCTTCACAAAAACCTTTAAAGACAATTTTACCTTAAAACACAAAAATCTGTACACTGTTGACCATCGATGGCATATTGGAAAATTTCCGTACAATCATCAAATTTCTTAATGGTTTGACTTTGTAATAGATTAGGATCCCAGGAGGCACGTTGACGTATAATATAATCTAAAACATCTTTGGGTGGACCCTCGATTTCGGTTATACAACGCCACAAACGTAAGGGATGACCATCACCTACTTTTTTATAGGCAATTTCAACACTGGGATCTGCCAACGAGGTTATAGTAATCCATCCACGCGATCTGTTATAAATACATAAAATATTATGTTAATTTCTCTCATACATTTTCCAATTAAACCAAAACTTACTTTTCTCTACCCTCTTTAATAGTGGCACTGGTACTTTCATATAAATAACCCCGCCAGTTATGAAATTGCATACCTTCTCCTAAGGCCTCTAAAGGCAAAGGTTTAGATTCTTCCATGTAACCAAATTTACACTTGCCTAGCTTTTCTTTGGGCGCTGTATAGATTTGCTTATAGTGTTCTATCATAAAGGACAGACACTCATGGGAAGCTTTGGCTTCAAATAGTTCCTTAGCATCGGGTACCCCTGTACCTTTGCCTTTGCGTCGTGGAGAGGCAGTAACTGAGTTACTACCCGTTGATATACTGCTATGGAATAGGGAAGGAGCCAAACAGACTGCTAGATTATTGGCAGTCATTTGATTGTATTGGGAATTGGCAGCGACTAATGTTAAAAATTCTAATAAGGCATATAGAATTTCACGATTTTCATCGGGCAACAAAAGGACGGCAGATTGTACAGCATCCAAACGGACTTCGGGAGGTAAATCTAAGAAAAAAATGCAAAATTTTTTTTTAATATCTTTAAAAACCATTATTTAAAATCTCAAGAACTTACGTTGAAATATGGCCGCAAAAGTTTCCGACATTTTGGTGGTCAACAACGATTCGGGTAAATCTCTAAAATACTGTTTCAACATATCGGCCACATCATATGCTTGTTGTGTATCGAACACATCCATGCATTCTGCGGTAGATTCTGAGTATTCAATTAGTTCTTTCAATTTTAAAATTCTCGATTTAACACCACTCTTACGGAAGAGACCAATTTGATCTAAAGCATTTAACTGTAACCAGCGGAAGGCAGCTCTCACCGCAATGGGTAATGTTTGACCCGAACGTTGTAAGATTAGCAGTAAAGGTACACCAAATACTTTCTTATCCTTATAATCGGGCATTTTGATTTTCTTGATAAATTTCGGCAGTTCCCAGTTCCAGCCAGAACGGTGTGTGGGACAATAGCGTTCCATATAGCCGGTTAGAGTAACCAGGGCAAGTTTGCGTATCATTTGTAATTGACCCGCTGACATGGCAGCGAACAGTATACCATGCTCATTGGAATGTGGATCATTCTTTTGTTGAAAACACTTACGGAATATCATGTGTGGTCGTTCTTCCAATTGAAAACTGTGCCATCTAACAACGGGGGTTCTGAATTATATCAAAAAATATATATTTTTAAATGTAAATATAAAATATTCGATAAAAAGTTCATTTACCTCTTAACACTTTCACTGGGTTCTTCTGGTTTTGGCTCTTTTCTTGTTGTTGACCTAGATCTAAAACTGGCCGAACGAAAACCATCACGTTTTTTACCATCTCTGCCCAAATTCAATGAACCTCCGCGCGATAATTTCTTAATTTTAACTTCGGTTGTATTAGAATTTGCATCTTTTATAAGTAGTTTTCTACCCTGATGACACTCGGAGTCGGAGTGGGCTCCTATATCGTCTACTTTTCCCGTGCGCTGTAAAAATCTGCGCGTCTTACAAGGTGTTTTACGTAAAGCCAACTTATTGGTGGTGGAGGAAGATTCTTGACTATCGCTATAGTACGAAGAGGAATCATCCGATTTGCCTTCCTTCAAATAGGGCATAGTGTTGGTAAAGAAATGCAGTGGACTTGCTCTCATTGATCTAGGAGTGGTGGGTGTTCTCTTGGGGCTGTTCCGATTAGGACTTAAGAAATTGTCACTCTGAGACGGCACCTTTAGTTCATTACCAAATATGGGAGCCTTATTGAAACCATGCATGGGACTAACCGCTGACGGTGAGGGTGGTGTGGAATATACAGCATCTGGTTTACGCATACTTGTTCTCTGTCCCAGCTGTGAGAGATCTAAGGCTTGACCACTCAATACTATACCCTGCCTTTTTCGTCTTCTCGATTTTATCGATTCTACTCTACGTAAAATGGCTTTAGCACCATCCTTTAATCTCTCGCTACCCGTCCTTCTCAAAGGACTTGAATTTGGATCTGTGCTATCATTTAAAGCAGGATCGGCAGAATCATCCGTATATGTGCCGGGTAGGGCTAAAGTGAGACCAGCTCCCGATACATCATATGAATCGTCCTCAAAACGATCGGGACTAGATTCTTTGGAAGATGATTCGGTTTTTTCGGAGGCTTGTAATTTGGCGGCAGGTGGTATTTCGAGACCCATTTCACCAATACGCGACCAGCGTCGTATATGTGGTTGGAATGTCCAGTTTTCGCTTAAAGCAAAATTTTCATCATCTGAATCCTCTTTCTGGAAATCGTTTAGATAATCATTTAGTCATTTAGAGGTTGTTTTTAATACAAAAAAATATATATTAATAAATTATTTACCTGGGGCGTTTGAGTTTTATGAGATTGATCTACGCGCATGTTGGCACAACGATTTAATATACACAAACGTCTGTATAGGGATTGTAATTGATCATTTTCCAAATTGGTATGATCTTTGGCAACATTTGTAAGGTCAATAGGGAATTGATGATCTAAAAAGATAAAAAATATAATACTTATTAGAAATATGTTTTCAAGTGATAATTTACTTAAAAAAAATTAATTAATTTAAAAATAACTAAGTGAACGTTAAGTAAGTTTTGAACTGGAACTGAAATAGAACTGAGCTAGAACTGAAGAAGAACTGAAGTAGAACTGTACTAGAAATAGAACTGAACTAGAACAGAACTAGAACTGAACTAGAATTGAACTGGAACTGAACTAGAACTGAACTAGAACTCAACTGGAACTGAACTAGAACTGAACTAGAACTGAACTAGAACTGAACTAGAACTGAACTAGAACTGAACTAGAACTGAACTAGAACTGAACTAGAACTGAACTAGAACTGAACTAGAACTGAACTAGAACTGAACTAGAACTGAACTAGAACTGAACTATAACTGAACTAGAACTGAACTAGAACTGAACTAGAACTGAACTAGAACTGAACTAGAACTGAACAAGAACTAAACTAAAACTTAACTAGAACTGAACTAGATTTTAACTAGAACTATACTAGAACTGAACTAGAACTGAACAAGGACTAAACTAGAACTTAACTAGAACAGAACTAGATTTGAACTAGAACTAAACTAAACTAGAACTGAACTAGAACTGAACTAGAACTAAAACTAAAACTGAACTAGAATTGAACTAGAACTGAACTAGAACTGAACTAGAACTGAACTAGAACTGAACTAGAACTGAACTAGAACTGAACTAGAACTGAACTAGAACTGAACTAGAACTGAACTAGAACTGAACTAGAACTGAACTAGAACTGAACTAGAACTGAACTAGAACTGAACTAGAACTGAACTAGAACTGAACTAGAACTGAACTAGAACTGAACTAGAACTGAACTAGAACTGAACTAGAACTGAACTAGAACTAAACTAGAACTGAACTAGAACTGAACTAGAACTGAACTAGAACTGAACTAGAACTGAACTAGAACACTGAACTAGAACTGAACTAGAACTGAACTAGAACTGAACTAGAACTGAACTAGAACTGAACTAGAACTGAACTTGAACTGAACTAGAACTGAAATAGAACTGAACTGAAACAGAACTAGAACTAAACTAGATCTGAACTAGATTTGAACTAGAACTAAACTAGAACTGAATTAGAACTGAACTAGAACTGAACTAGAACTAAAATAGAAATGAACTAGAACTGAAGTAAAACTGAACTGGACGTGAACCAGAACTGGTATTGAACAGAACTAGCGCGTAGTGGAACTGTGCTATCCGAAATTCTTTGTACTCAAAAAAGTTTCTATATTTTTACGCGATATGTATTTATTTCCAAGCTTTCAAAAAACTTCAACTTAAATTGTAATTGTCCTTTTATCCTTAAGCATTATCACCTTTTGTTTTCAACATCACCACATATTGATTTTTCTTCACAAAACGTAATCTTTTCATAAAATTCTTTAAAAATTTTATAAATTTTTCTTTTGTATTAAATTTATACTTTAAATTGCAAAACTGCCACGTACGCGTATAAATCAGAAAATATTTTGCGACAATAATAAAATGGCCAAACAACAAGCGATTTGATGCCATGAGAATTTCCAACTGAATGAAAAATTTTAATTTGGAAAAACTTCTACCAAATAAACCAGATGCAACCACGCAGTCAGTAACTGCAGCCAAATCGAATGGTCACAAATATACTAGATGTTTTTCTTTAAATGAGAAATACAATTAATAAGAAAAAACAAATTTAAACAAACCAATAAAAATTAAAAAATCGTCAATTTGAAGGAAATAAATACAAATAGAATAAAATACATTATAGTAATAAGTACAAATTATTGGAAAAAAATAATACCAATGTATTTGTTTTTATTTTCTGCTGACTGAATTTATTTCATTTATTTGGTTTTTCCTTTAAATTGAATTTTTTATATGTAGGAAATCAAGTTCTGTGTATTTACAAACATATACCTATATGAATTAAATTACAAGTCTCAAAACTACAACATACAATTTATTTTCCTTCATCTTTTTGTAACGCTATTGGTTGTTTATTCAGTTTTAAATACATGTTACTAGTTTTTAATCTTACACGTAGTAAATATGTTTGTAAAGTACTATGAAATTCTGTTCATTCAGAAAATTTTCAATTTATTTAGATGTATTTTTTTCTGGAGACACAGAACATGTAAAGAATTTTATTATGAAATTTAATATAATTTGAAATCAATTGATTTTTTTTTACAAATAAATGGGTTTTTTTTCATCTCAAGTTGCAACTAATCAATTGAATGATTTGAGACTATATTTTATATATATAAAAAAAATAACAAATTAAGGTGGGTTTTAACAATGACATAGCATTTCAACTTTATTATATTCATAGTTAAATTTGATTACTTTAAAGTTCTGTTGCAGACTCTTTTACATTGGAATGACTAACGCCTTATGTTCTTGTCAACAAAAAAATCTTTTTCTTTAAAATTAGCAGTAATAAACTTAAGCTTGTTATAAAGAAAATTTGTACAGACGATACATTACTTTTGGATATACAGTAACTTTAGAAACTTCAAATACTTAAACATAAATAATCATTTGACAAATAGGATTGCAATGATAAAGGAAAAAAAGAACTGCATCCTCTAAACCAAGTAAAATGTATGTACATATGTAAAATATACAATTTACATTATTACTATTACAGTAAGTGTAGCTTTACATTACACACACGCATTTTAGTTCATGTGCTACACACTTTATGGTTCACATTTTTTCAACACTTTTTTTTTTTTTTTGTTTTTCCATATAATGAGATTAATGAACTTTTAATAAGTATATTCTGCAGATATTTATACCTACATACAATACATATTTATTTACATTTCTATATAAACCAAGTACTTACAAGAAAATTATACTATTACTTTGTTATATGCATTTTTGTTTATTTGTTTACAAAATAGTATAATTGTATTTTGTTTTCCTTAATAGAATTAACAAAATATCTTAAACACTATTCGCCTTGGCAAGATCCCAACAAAATTATAAGAGAAAACAATAACAAACAAATAAAAAATTATATTAAGTACTTCTCATTTAAAGTAGAACATTTCAAACTGTGACGTTCTTTTTGGAAGCAATGAACTTGATAAGTACAAACGAGTCAGATTGTAGAAAAAAATTTTAAAACTTCATTCTCTATACATTTATCTTAAAGAATTAATTATTTTAATGGTGCATATAACCATATTAAATGAAAATTGGTTTATTTAGTTAATATGTTTAAAAGAATTAGCGGTATATACATATGTATATTATTCATGAATTTTAAATAGGAACGTTAACATAGATACAGTGTCTCAACAACCATATGGCAAAATATTTTCAGTTGACATTTAAAGGGGTAAATAGTTATATTTTGAACTTGACTAGAGCTAGAACTTAACTTAAACAGGACTTGTACAGATCTAGAACATAGCTAGAACAGAACTAGAGCATAACCGAACTTAACTAGAATTGAACTGAACCAAAACTGAATAAAAACTGAACTAGAAATGAACTAAAACTGAATTAGAATTGAACTTGAACTGATTTAGAACTGAACTAGAACTAAACAGGAACTAAACTAGAATTGAATTAGAACCGAACTAAAATTGAACTAGAACTAAACTAGAACTGAACTAAACTAGAACTGGAACTTAACTAAAACTAAACTAGAACAGAACTAGAACAGAACTAGAACAAGAACAGAACTAGAACAGAACTAGAACAGAACTAGAACAGAACTAGAACAGAACTAGAACAGAACTAGAACAGAAC
>NC_060952.1:30388777-30390972 GCF_022045245.1 Lucilia cuprina
ATCTATCTATCTATCTATCTATCTATCTATCTATCTATCTATCTATCTATCTATCTATCTATCTATCTATCTATCTATCTATCTATCTATCTATCTGTCTAACTGTCTATCTATGTATGTATGTATCTATCTATCTATCTATCTATCTATCTATCTATCTATACATCAGTCTATTTATCTATACAACTATTATCTATATATCTACTTATCTATCTACTTAGTTAGTCAGCAGCAAACTACCGTAGTTAGTTACTAAATTACCTTTAAAGAGTTTACTTACATCTGCAGCATGTTTCCTGTTATTGCCTACGTACATCTGATGTTATTACAGAAGAACCACTTTAGCCCCATCAAGTACAAATCAAAACCTTAATGCCGTGGATATGTGGTTTTGATGCTGGTCGGTCGAACTGCACATCTGATCTCTTACGGATTCATTTGTCAACGCATCTAATGTTTTGGTGGAAAAAAGAAATAAAGAAATATGATTTAGAAAATTTAAAGATGTGTTATTTATTTTCTTTAAGTGTAATTAGAACTGGGTTTTTTCTTAAAGTACATCCTCAAATCTTAAAGGCATTTTTAAGCAGTGTTTGGTTGTAACAATTTCTTTTAAAAGACTACGTTCTTTTTACTGACCTTGAAATACGATGGTATTAAAAACATAAATTTTCTGATTGTATTCGGGCATGGAAATTAACAAACAAAAATGTTAAGGCATAAATATAACTTATACAAAGTTTATTTTCATTTGAATGTGACTTAGCTGCAGCCAAACCTTAAAAAGGGTGTTTGACTTCAGTAAAATATATCGTTTTTAGTTTTTTTGTTTAACGTTTAATGCAATTCTTCCTAAAGATCCTTTACAGCTTTTATTTGTTTCCTGTAAGACTACACTATTTTTGAGAAAACAAAAAATGTTGTGTTTAATATAAATTTCAAATGATTAATGCCCATTTTAATGAGATTCTTGTAAAATATATATTCTTTACATATACACATGATCTTATGTTGTTGTGGTAGTTAGTTAATCCTTTAATATTTGTTTCAAAAAATGCCGTAGGTGTTTGTTTGGTCATATATCATTGTATGTATGATTTTATGCTAAAAAAGGGAGCTGTAGAAAATAATCATCTGTTAATTTGTGAAATATTACTGACACATGTAAGCACATTGTAATAGAATTTATAGAGAAGTTTGAAAAATTTATTTTAGCATTGAAATGGAAGAGCAAAATTTATAATAAATCTTTATTTAATCATAACTCTTATCCTTCTTATGATAATTACTAACATTTGTTTCAAGCAACCGTTTCTTATTGAGGAGCTAATTGCTGTAAATTATTTATTATAGTCCAATTATCAGTATTAAACAATTATGTAACAAACCGCCTGACCATAATAATTAATTAAGGCTTTTTTATCTGTCCTCTCCTAATGAGCGGTCATAATTCAATTTGGCGGTATAAATAAAAGTTGTGATCAAAGTAAAATTTCGAGCTAATAAGGAAGTATTATTTTTTTAAGTTTTTGAAAACTTGTAACTATTAAAAAGATTAATTAAAGAAATTTCAGTAATTTTAGCATTGTATAGCATTATAAAGATAAGCATTTAACAAATTATTCCTGTTGAAATGTTTTTATGCATGTAAGTGCATCTTACTGTTAAGGTGGTGAGGCATCAAGGTGGTCTGGTATGGATACGTATGACATATACTAAAAATGCAGCAATTTAATGACTTACAAATATTGCAACTTGTATAATGTCGTAATATTAGGGTTTCACCTTTTCTGTATTTTAAAAAACGTAGAAAATTGAATTCATTTGTTTTTCTATGTAAAAATTCCTTTTATAGTTTTGTTCAAGTTCTGGTCTAGTTCTAGTTATGTTCTTTTCTGTTATAGTTCTTTTCTAGTAGTGTTCTACTTCTGTTCAATTTCTGTTTTAGTTCAGTTCTAATCCAGTTCTAGTTTAGTTTCAGCTATGTTCTAGTTCAGTTCTGGTTTATTTTAGCTCAGTTCTAATTCTGTTTAGTACTAGTTCAGTTCTAGATCAGTTCTAGTTCAGTTCTAGTTCAGTTGTAGTTAAGTTCTAGTTCTGTTCTAGTTCTGTTCTAGTTCTGTTCTAGTTCTGTTCTAGTTCTGTTCTAGTTCAGTTCTAGTTCAGTTCTAGTTCAGTTTTAGTTCAGTTCTAGT